>NC_059286.1:15364503-15369503 GCF_017591435.1 Portunus trituberculatus
CACACACACACACACACACACACACACACACACACACACACACACACACACACACACACACACGCACAATCACTAACGCACATACGATAACAGCTAACACCTTACCACCACCAATACCACCACCAGTACCCCACCACCTCACCACCCCTACCACCACTACCACCACCACCACTACTCTGGTAATGAAGGCAGCCACCCACCTCCTCTAATTGTTATAATCTCGGGGCAGCGTCCGAAAAGTTTGCAAATAAGTCTTGGAACCCAGAAGTTGGAAGGCTTCAGGAAACAGGTCTTCCAAGTTGGGCTTAAAATGTTGCACCATCGACCCGCCTTCTCCTCCAGACGGCTAAAGTGTTCGCCAAATTAACATGGAAATTAAAGGAAAAGCGACTCGGCCAAAATAGAACAATCGAGGCTGTAGTTTAGTAGTTTATACCTTCTCCACTCCTGTCCTCTCCTCTTCTCTCTTCTCCATCCTTTCCTCCCGTACACGTTTTAAGAGTGCGTTGAGATATGTCGGTGGTGTGTGTGTGTGTGTGTGTGTGTGTGTGTGTGTGTGTGTGTGTGTGTGTGTGTGTGTGTGTGTGTGTGTGTGTGTGTGTGTGTGTGTGTGTGTGTGTGTGTGTGTGTGCGTACCTGGAATGAGTTTAAGACCCGTATTCCGAAACGCTTTACTGCCTCACCATCACTGCTTTCCAAAGGCTCTAGTTGAAGATAGTCGTGTTTTAAGGAGTATTCGTATGGTTCTGGTGATAGACTGGCAAGATTTCTAGTTTATTAAAAGGAAGAACTGTCTTGAAAACCCGGCAAGTTGTTTATGTGGCCTTGGCAAATTGTCGCACGTGCTGTTTTAGAGTGAAAGAGTGTAGTATGTGTCTATATTCCTGGAGTGAGTGAGTTTATGTGCCGTTTTAGAGTGAAAAAGTGTACTAATGTGTCTGTGTTCCAGGAGTGACTGAGTTGATGTGGTATTTTAGAGTGAAAGTGTGTAGTGTGTGTCTGTATACGTGAAATGAGTGAGTTTATGTGGTGTTTAGAGTGAAAAATATGTAGTGTGTGTCTGTATAACTGGAGTGAATGAGTTTATGAGCTGTTTAGAAGTGTAAAGTGTGTCTGTATACCTGAAATGAGTGAGTTTTATGGCTGTTTAGAATATTGAAGTGTTTTTTTTACATATACCAGTAAGGCTCAACATACCTTAAGTGTGGCAAATGAGCGTGTATTGATTTTGTTTTATTGTTCAACCCCTTCAGTACTGGGACATATATTTACCTTGAAATTTATGTACGATTAAACCATTTTATTTATATTAGGAAGTGTCTATGGCCAAAGTCTTCACTATTTTAATCACCCACATGAGTTTTTGAAGCTCTATAAAATCGCCGAATAGTGAACACAATGAATATGGAAGCGCGTCATGGTACTGAAGGGGTTGAAGGGAAAATGTTTAAGAGTGTTTTGAGATATAGCAGTTGAGAGAGAGAGAGAGAGAGAGAGAGAGAGAGAGAGAGAGAGAGAGAGAGAGAGAGAGAGAGAGAGAGAGAGAGAGAATGAATGATTAGATTTGTGTCATTTCTCTTTGCTTTCTTATCTTCTTATGACAATGTGGGAATATTTTCAAGGCATTTTTTTCTTCAATAGAAAACGTGGAGAAATGAAAGCAAAGTAAGTACAGATGAAACACAGCTGGAGTGCATTCAATTGATTTATTTATGATTTTTTTTATTCTTCTTTTTTTTTCTTTTTGATATATATATTCTTTGTTTTTTTTATATTTTTGCGTTTTGTCTTTTTTAATATACTAAAGTTCAAATATCTATGTTGTCTTCCTTACCATTCCTTGTATATGTGTGACAAGAAAAGAAGACAATAAAAAGAAAATATTAGAACACTTACGCCATGTTTTATTTTGGGGAAAACTAAAAAAGGTAATACGAAAAAAAACCTGAGAAAAAAGGAACAAAAAAAGAGACAAGAAGGAAAAAAAGGAAACATGAAAATAGAATGTATAATATTTTCGTCTCATTTCACAAACACAACATTCTCGTGATAGTCGTCGTCCTCCTCCTCCTCCTCCTCCTCCTCCTCCTTCCTCCTCCTCCTCCTCCTCCTCCTCCTCCTCCTCCTCCTCCTCCTCCTCCTCCTCCTCCTCCTCCTCCTCCTCCTCCTCCTCCTCCTGTTCTTCCTTCTCCTCCTCCATGATCTTGTTTGAATATACTACAAATGGAAAAGAATTGAATTGAGTACTTGAAAGGATTGGAACAAGAATCCATCAAAATTAGATGCTACAGATGCATTTTCTCTCTCTCTCTCTCTCTCTCTCTCTCTCTCTCTCTCTTGGGCTCTCCTCTCCTCCCACTCAAGTTTTATCTGCCTCTTTCACCTAGCATACCCTTTCCCCCCCCGTCTTGTGTTGCTTCTCCTTCTTCTCCTCCTCCTCCTCCTCCTCCTCTTCCTCCTCTTCCTCCTCCTCCTCCTCCTCCTCCTCCCCTCGTCCTCTTCCTCCTCCTTCTCCTGTACTGCCGTCTCTCTTCTCTGTAGCTAGTTAGAAGTAGTTACCAAACATCCTCGAAAGGACTAAGAGGTCTGTTACTGTTTGACTTTCCTTTGTATTCCTTTGTATTTCTTTCTCCTCTCACCAGTCTTAAAACATCAAAATCTATCATAACACTGCTTTTTAATTTCATCATTACTATTACTGCTATTTCTATTAGTATTACCAAACATTTCACTAACCTCAACGTAACTCTGATACCATAAAATTCTAGATACACAAACACAGAAGGACGATTATATATATGGAGGTTGTGGTGCTGAGTGGAATGGTGGAGGGGAGAAGAGCGAGAGAAAGACCAAGAGAACATTTATGGATGGTGTGACGAGAGTGACAGGCTGATATCTTTAGGCCTGCAGAGCTGATAGAACTAGCAAGAGATAACGACAGGTGGTGCTCCATGGCTACCCAATTCCAGGTGGATGTGGCACGTCGGTAAGGTAAGGTAAGAAATAATATATGAGTTTGAGTGTAAGAACTGAATTGAAGAAAAGAAGGAAAAGAAACAGCTGGAGGAAATTCGTACATGGGAAATGGTGAAATGATGAAAAAAAGATGAAAATTAGGAAATAAGCGAAAGAAATGCTTGAGACTCGATCTGAAGAACATTACAGGAAATAATTATTCAACTTGCCAATTATTTTCATTCTAATTGGTGTTGTATTACAAAGAATATTACTTTTAAATATTTGATAGCGTGTACGTTTTTGCTTGTATGGAAGTATGTATGAAGGACAAGACTGTCCACAGACACTGAAGTAATATATACAAAGTTAGAAATGCAGTACACACACACACACACACACACACACACACACACACACACACACACACACACACACACACACACACACACACACACACACACACACACACACAAACACTAACCATAGAGGGTAAATTAGATCACATCTGTTTGCACACGGGACAACGCCTCGCTACACACACACACACACACACACACACACACACACACACACACACACACACACACACACACACACACACAAAAAAAAAAAAAAACTTGAAAACCACGACACGAGGAGGAGGAGGAGGAGGAGGAGGAGGAGGAGGAGGAGGAGGAGGAGGAGGAGGAGAAGGACAGGACGCGCGCCACCTCCTCGGATACCGTAACACATAATGCAGTAATTGCGTTGATCTATTTAGCGCTCCGTCCTGTTTTCGATAATCAATAGTGCTTCATTATGCCAATCGGCTACCTGTTTCCAATACCGCCATGCACAGGTGAGTGGGAGAGAGAGAGAGAGAGAGAGAGAGAGAGAGAGAGAGAGAGAGAGAGAGAGAGAGAGAGAGAGAGAGAGAGAGAGAGAGAGAGAGAGAGAGAGAGAGAGAGGGAATCGGAACCTGATGGAGTGGAGAGACTGATGCGGAGGGAAGGTATGGATGAATGAAGAGGAAGACGAGGAGGAAGAGGAGGAAGAGGAAGAAGAGGAGAAGGTGGAGGAGGAGGAGGAGAAGGAGGAAACGAGTGAGTTGGAACGAAAATCGGTAATTAGGCGAATTGCACAACAATCTTCCCTAGTGAATATTTGTTACAATTACCAGACTTAAGGGGAGAGAGAGAGAGAGAGAGAGAGAGAGAGAGAGAGAGAGAGAGAGAGAGAGAGAGAGATTGGTGAACATGTAATTACCCTTCTAGTTATGTATGTCCATATATTTCAAAAGATTTTTATCTAATCTAATGCCTTTTTTACATTTTTTTTTACAATTGATAAACAAAACTTTGGTGTATGGATGAAGGAAAAAAGTGTGTGTTTGAGTGTGTGTGCGTTCGTGTGTGTATGTGTGTGTGTGTGTGTCTACGTACCACTCAACAAGTAACCATGGCTACACATTACAGCATCAGCAAATCCCTAGTTTCAGCTCACTAACACATATAAAAAGCGACTGATCTTACCTTATTTATGCCTTCCGTTATTTCCATGCGATTACCGCCGGCGCATAATGGGCATTACCGGATGGATGTGTGAGCTGGCGAGGTCCGCTGTAATCCACGCGTGTGTTGAAAGCTGGACCCGCTGCAGCCTGGCCTTGTGCAAATGAGATAGGGAGAAATTAGTTGCAAGAGTAGTAGGTGACGAATATAATAGGTTTTTGAAGGTTTAAAGGAGGAAATAAGAGAAGACAATTAGTCATATGTGGTAGAGAAGGGAAAGATTAGTTGTAAGAGTAGTAGGTGATGAATAGAATAGTTTTTTGAAGGCTTAAAGGAGGAAATAAGAGAAAGAAATAAGTCATATGTGGTAGAGAAGGGAAAGATTAGTTGTAAGAGTAGTAGGTGATGAATAGAATACGTTTTTGAAGGTTTAGAAGAGGAAATAAGAGAAAGAAATAAGTTATATGTAATAGAGAAGGGAAGGCTTAGTTGCAAGAGTAGTAGGTGACGAATAGAATATGTTCTTGAAGGTTTAAAGGAGGAAATAAG
>NC_059286.1:15377003-15429503 GCF_017591435.1 Portunus trituberculatus
CTCTTTTTTCCTTCATTTTCCTTCATTCCTCTTGTTTTTAGTTCCTCATTTCTGTTCCTCTGTCATGTTTTTCTCCCCCTTCGTTTTTTTTTTCTTTCTTTTATTAGCCTTCATAAGAGAGAAGAAAGATAAGTAATGTTTTTTTTTTCTTTGTTCCTTCACTTTTCTTCATTCCTCTTGTCTTTAGTTACTCATCTTTATTCCCCTATTGTTTTTTTTTTCCTTTATTATTTTTTGCTTGTTTTTCTATTATCCTTCATATGAAAGAAGAAAGATAAGTAATATCTCCTTTTTTTCCTTCATTTTCCTTCATTCCTCTTTTCTTTAGTTACTCATTTTTATTCCTCTGCCATGTTTTTCTCCCCCCTTTTTTTTCCTGTTTCTTTTTTCTATTTTCCTTCATAAGAAAGAAGAAAGATATATAATGTTTCCTTTTTCCTCATTTTCCTATCTCTTGTCTTTAGTTACTCATTCTTATTCCACTGCCATGTTTTTTGTCCCCTTTTGTTTTCTTCTTTTATTTTCAACTTTCCAAAATTCTTATTATAGTGTATTTTTGCTCTGTGTATTTTCACTTTAAGGAAAAAAAAATAAAAAAAACCAGGAAAATTATCTTAGTGTATGTTCTCGTCTCTTCTATTGGCGTACATAGATAAAAAGAAGAAAAGTTTTTATTATTTCTTTCATCATTCATTTTACATTTGCCATATTCTCTCTATTTTTATTCATCTTTGTCAGAGAAAAGGAATCGGATTAGCAGAAATAAGGAAAAATGAAGGAAAAGCACTTACTGTTTCATTTATCTTAATTTCACTTCATTTGTTCCATTTCTTTTGTCTTTATTATCCTAATTCTTATTCCTTCGTCAGTAGAAATAAGGAAAAGAAAGGAAAAACACTGTCTCTTTTTCTTTCACTCTATATATTTAATTCCTTTTGTCTTTATTTTCTTAGTTCTTATTTTTTTTCTTTCATTGTAAAGGATTCGGTTGAGTAGAAATAAGGAAAAAGAAAGGAAAAAGCACTTAATGTCTTTTTTTCTTAATTTCACTCCATCTATTCCACTCCTTTTCTCTTTATTTTCTTAGTTCTTTTTTTTCAGTGTAAAGGATTCGTGACAAAATAGATAAAAGAACAAGGCAAAGGAAAGAGGACAAAATCATTAACTGACCTGCAATTTCTTTTCATTAAAGTATAAAAAAGGAGGAGAATCACGAACGAGGAAGCGCAACAGGGAAAAAAACTGAGATAAAAAAAAAATGAAAATTGAATGAAAAAATATATATGGACTTTCAATATTTTTTAGTGTCATATTCTCAATTTTGTATTTTTTCATTCGTTTTCTGTGTGTGTGTGTGTGTGTGTGTGTGTGTGTGTGTGTGTGTGTGTGTGTGTGTGTGTGTGTGTGTATGTAAGTGATATATACGTGCATTTCGGAGTCTTACTTATCATAATCTTACAAGTTAAAGTGTAAAAGCAAGTCAAATGTACTCTCTCAATTTCATTTATTTATTTATTTATTCTCTATCTATCCATTCATTTATTTTTCTTATTTCTGAAACAGCATCATGGACAAAGTTCTTTTCCCTACCTGGTATTCCGAACACAAAAGAAATCAATAGTTTCTCTTCAATTTACTCATCTAAGTGTTTCCTTTCATAAACATTGTTCTTCATTTGAATAGTGTAACCCTTCACTTAACTCATCAAAGTACTCCCAATATCTCATTCACCTAAACATTCACCAACACTATTTTTTTTAATATTTATAAGAGCATTAATCTCAACATTTATTTTTTTCTTTACTTATCTAAGCATCTTCAACCTGTATTCACTTTACCCATTTATTACCATTACCCTTTACTCTAATAGCTTTACCCATCTCTTCACTTCGCCCTAAGTATTCCCAAGCACTTTATTAGTTTATAAGTACGAACACTACTTAATATTCACCAAACATTGCCTTTCTTTTCACTTATCTAAACACCTTCAACTTTTATCTACTTCAATGATCTATCACCACTACACATCAAGTATTGCCTTTCTCTTCATTCATCTAAACGCCGCCAACCTTTACTAACTACAGCTATCTATCATTAACCTTTATATTCTTTTTTCCATATGTAAAGGGGAAAACTGACCAAGGGCAACATAAAAAAAAAAAAGGCCCACTTAGCTGCCAGTCCCCTTGCAGGTCCAAAAGAATTAGCTGAAATGAAGGGATAAATGTCTTAAAACCTCCCTCTTAAATAAGGTTAAGTCGTTGGAAATAGGAAATACAGAAGCAGACAGAGAGTTCCAGAGTTTACCAGAGAAAGGTATGAATGATTGAGAGTACTGGTTAACTCTTGCATTAGAGAGATGGACAAAATAGCGGTGAGAGGAAGAAGAAAGCCTTGTGCACTGAGTATTACCTTCTTCACTAAAACTTATCTAAGCACCTTCTGCCCTTTTCACTCACCTCACAGATATATCACCACTACACTCTATAGTCACCAAACATTATCTTTCTTTTCACCCTTCACTTCACTTAATCAAACGCAATCCATGTCAGTTTCTTCAACCATTGCGTTCATAACCAGAGCAGTAAAGTCAAGTAAAGTAAATGGAATTGGAAAGCATCATCCCTCGCCATGCTTCCCTGAATAAGCGTAAATGTAATTGTGTTGGAAGATTACTTAGAAGCTCTCTGTGGGTAAATAAATGAAACCTGGTGGCTGCCATATACGAGATGAATAAATGGACAGATGTAGATGGAGAGATAAAGGGATTGATGGAAAATTGAATAGACATACAGATAGAAAGATAGATAGATTGATTGACTGAGATAGATGGGTAGATTTATATAAGCTGGTAGATGTATTGATAAATAGACATGTAGATAGATAAGCTGGTGATTATATAGATAGATAGATAGATAGATAGATAGATAGACAAATAGATAGAAAATGGATAGATCGATAGATAGAAAATTGATAGACAGGTAGAAAAATAGATAGATATATAAGTAGATAGATAGATAGATAGATAGAGAGATAATTATGGAAAATAAATAAATGAATAAACATATACTTTCCCAAATACTTTGATACATTTCCCATAAAAAAAAATCTTTTGTCATACTCGTAATTAATAGTTAAATGAAGGGAAAAAAAAACAGCATAAATAAATAAGCCAGTACGCAAATGAATATATGAATAAAAGAATAATCAAATGAAGTAACTGTACATCTTTAAATCTAAGCAAATAGATAAATACAAAGAAAATAAAAATATATTGCTAAATTATCCATATTAAAGACTATTAAATCCTGCAAAAAAGCGAAAAAAGAGACAAATTGATAGCTAAAGAAATAAAAAACATAGCGAATAAGAAAAAAAAACAACATTTCAATAAAATAATAGACTTAGAAAACTTTATTAAAAAAATGAACTAAGAACCATCGGAAAAATTTTAGATACAAATAAACATAAATAAATAAAAAGAATATATATAAAAAAAACAAATATATATAATAATAATAGTCAGTCCATCCACTCCAACCTATCCCCCTTTCCATAAAAAAAGGAGAAAAAAGAAAAAAATCCATCTTTTTTTCGAAATATGGAAATAAAAATAAATATACAAATAATTCCAACTATCGCTGCAGACCATACAGACACTAACAACCACCACCATTTTTTCCCCTTTTTCCTTTTTTCCCCCTTTTTTTTTAACATTTGCGCTCACTTTTAAAGCAGTCATAATCTAATCTATGTTCTATTTATACACATTAAAGAGGCGAATTCTGAATGTCTTGTTGTTGAGAGAGAGAGAGAGAGAGAGAGAGAGAGAGAGAGAGAGAGAGAGAGAGAGAGAGAGAGAGAGAGAGAGAGAGAGAGAGAGAGAGAGAGAGAGAGAGAGAGAGAGAGAGAGAGAGAGAGAGAGAGAGAGAGACACACACACACACACACACACACACACCAAAGAAAAAAAACTGAAAAAACAAATAAATGGCAAGAGAAAAAAAAAAACCGAAAAGAGAACAGGAGAAAACACGTCCTAGAGAGAGAGAGAGAGAGAGAGAGTGGTTAAGCCCTCGTTGTATTCGGGTGTGTTTCAGCGCTGGCCGGGACTTAGCGTAATCGTGCCGTTCAATCCCACCAGCATCGCCACCCTCAAAAGAGATAATAATAGGCGAGCTGCATCACAAACATGCTTTTTAAAGGTGATGTGTTGCGCCGCCTAGCGAGGACGACGAGGACGAGAAGGACGAGGGAGGACGAGGGAGGACGAGGGAGGACGAGGGAGGACGACACACACACACACACACACACACACACACACACACACACACACACACACACACATTTCGATTCAGTATAGTTTATTTCCACAAGGTAGTGAAGCAAACGAACTGGATGGCTTATTAGTAAAGGAATTTCTGGAAATCATTACAGGAAAAATATAAAAGAAAACATATAATCATCGTTTAATATATTTAACTGTAAAACAATAATCAAAGAAAACTATGGAATAAATCTTAGGATAAAACAGAGAGAGAGAGAGAGAGAGAGAGAGAGAGAGAGAGAGAGAGAGAGAGAGAGAGAGAGAGAGAGAGCTGATAAACTGACGCGCCCCTGCCCAGCTGTTCCTTCATGCCGCTGCTTGAACGCACATGTTGCTTCCCCCCTCCCCTCCCTTTCCTGCTCCCCTTATCCTGCACCCCCCTTCCTCATAGCCTTATATTGCCTGTGTCCACTTCCCCCCTTCCCCTTCACTCCACTTCCCCTCCTTAGGTACTGCTTATGACGGTGGCAGATGGTGGTGGTGGTGGTGGAGGTGGCGGCGGTGGTAGTGGTGGTGGTGGTGGAATAAAAGGTTTGTCCGCTAAGTGACTGAGAGAGCGGAATGAATAGCGACTGCATATATGAGCCCATTAGTGAGTGACTGCATGACTGCCTGGTTGCCTCAGTAATGGTGACTGGCTGCCTCTGACTGGTGGGTAATGAAATGACTGACTTCCTTGTTCACTGACTTATGAATTGACACACTGGAACGGAATGGGAATGAATAATAGTTAGTTTATTTATATTTTAAGATCTCAGCATTCCCTTTCTTTGTGTATCGTGCGATGAGTAAGTGGCTGATTGATGGTTTATATGACTCCATGGTTATATGCATGTCTGACTGACTGACTGGTTGAAAATTGAAAGATGGATAAATAAATGTCTGGCTTGGTCCTCCACTGACTGACTGACTGAATGAATGAATAACTGGTTGCATGAATGAAAGTTGAAATATTCAGCAACACATTTATTCACTGACTGACTATCTGGGTGTCTAATTAACTGACTGACTAACTGCCTGACTGTATCTCCACTTGTTTACCTGACACTGCTAATAGGTTGGCTGACAGAATGACTGACTGAATGAATTACTGAATGACAAACTGGCAAACTGACTGAATATCAAACTGACTTCCTAACTGACTGGACTGGTGATTGGGTATCTGAGGGCAGAGTAGGTGGAGCTTCAAAGACATCACAATAAGGAGTGAAAGTGACAAGGTCGGAGAAAAAAGAAGAGGAGGAGGAGGAGGAGGAGGAGGAGGAGGAGGAGGAAGAGAGAACGGCGTCATGAAACTTGCCTCGTCTCTCCAAAGGTCTTGAACTGCTGCCAAACTTCGACGCGACTAAATTCACACGGGATCATTTCGAGACCTTGGCTGGGGAGGAGGAAGAGGAGCAGGGGGAGGTGGAAGCTGTGAGAGTCAGGGGGAGGGATGGGGGTAGTGGTGGAAGAGGAAGAAAAGGCGCAGTCCACCTCAGATCCACTCCACCAGACTCCACCTCCACTTTTGTTGGGCGGAGCGCGTGGCCACTCTGCCGCTAAATGGCTCGCCTCACCAATTGGACAGCATTCACCGCACATCTCGTGAACTCCTCAAGATGGTGCCGCCATAAAGGACCCCTGGATGTCTGTCTGTCTGTCTGTATGTATGTGTCTGTTTCACCACCGTCTAGCATTCCAGTCTTTGTTTCTTTGAGTGAGCGAATCTTTCTTTTGTTTCTGCGTTCAGACTCACTCATATGCACACACGCACGCACTCACACACACGCACACACACACACACACACACACACACACACACACACACACACACACACACACACACACACACACATACACACACACACGCACATACACATACAGGAAGGAAGAAAACGTAGAGAAGATAAAGCAAAAGAAGAGAAATAAAAGAAAACACAAGAACAAGAAAAGGGAAAAAAGTTGATGATACAAGAAAGAAGAAAACGAGGAGGAAAAGAGAGGAAGAAAATCGACAAGAACAAGAACCAAGCAAAAAATCAATAAGATGATGTTGATGATGATGATGATAATGAAGATGATGATAATAATGACGATGATGATGACTATTTAAAATCCTAACAACTGCACCACCACCACCACCACCAACTAAATAAACACCACACCACAACATAACACAACACATAACACCAAACCGTTACCATGAACACCCTCTCTACACACACACACACACACACACACACACACACACACACACACACACACACACACGGGGCACCTCTTATGGTCACGTGTATCTAGCGAGGACATTCGAGGCACCTACGCACCCCAACAACGGTACATCATGGCGTGTTGTACCTTCCATATTGCCAGCACCACCACCACCATCACCACCACCACCACTACCTCCACCACCACCACCGCCGCCACTACCAGTTCTCTCCCCGGCGGCCGCTGCTAAAATTAATCTGTTCTGTTTCGGTTCACGCACCGCTACCGTCCAATTTCATTTCCTGTACACTGGCATTTATCCGTCTATGTAGCTTCCCTTGCTTTATCTCTTGCCTTTTCAAATCGAACCGAACTTTTTGGCTTTATTTAACTTGTTCTATCTATATACTCTCTCTCTCTCTCTCTCTCTCTCTCTCTCTCTCTCTCTCTTCTCATACTGTGTGTGGGCATGAAAGCAATTGTGTGGGATGATAATAAAGGTAAAGATAAAGATACTGGCTGGCTCTCTCTCTCTCTCTCTCTCTCTCTCTCTCTCTCTCTCTCTCTCTCTCTCTCTCTCTCTGTGTGTGTGTGTGTGTGTGTGTGTGAAGCTAAACAGACACACACACACACACACACACACACACACACACACACACACACACACACACACACACACACACACACACACACACACAGCACGCAAAACAATACTTTCTTCTGGTGAGAGGTGTGAAGAATGAGTATTTGTTTCCCTTTTCAAACAGGGGAAACATCTGGCTGGAGAGGGAAATAGAGGGAGAGAAGAGAGAAAAACACGGAGAGAAACAGACAACACAGTGAGGGAGAGAGAGAGAGAGAGAGAGAGAGAGAGAGAGAGAGAGAGAGAGAGAGAGAGAGAGAGAGAGAGAGAGAATCCAACCCTTGCTACATGGGAGAGAGAGTGAGAGGGTGGCAGGCTCTCACAAACACCCACGTGCCCTCAGGCTTAATGCAGAGCAGGCTGAGGCTCTCCTGTACACCTGAGTCACGGCTGCTATCTCTATCGTGCTACTGCCCCTTGCGTCCCCAGGTAGCGAGCGTCTGGCGGCAGGAACATGGGGAAGGTAAACAGCAATGGAGAGTGTGAGAGGCTGTGATGTGAAGTGGTGCTGAGGAGAGGTAACGTGAGATGTGCATGGTTTAGACATACAAAGGAGAGAGTAGATGTGTTGTTAGTGAAAATGAGGTAAAAATCTGTGATAAAATGTGGTACTGGAGGGAAGTGGTGTGGGAAGTTGAATTGTTTAGATACACAAAGGAAAAGTGAGTATATAAAGAAGTGTATTTAGTAAGCACCAGGTAAAAAGCAAGTGATATAAGTATGAAAGGCTGTGATTCGATGTGGTGCTTAAGAAAAGTGACGTGGGAAGTGAATAATTTAGATACATAAATGGAGAGTGAGCATACAAAGACATGTCGTTTGTAAAAATTAGATAAAGAGGAAATAGTATAAGCGTGTGAGGCAGTGATGGGATGTGGTGCTGGAGGGCAGAAGTGAGGTACGGTTTAGATACACAAATGGAAAAGCGAATAGACGTATTGTTAGTAAATATTGAGGTAAAAAGCACATGATATAAAGGAAAGGTAGATTACAATTGCCGTTTTGAGTTTAACAGTTAGTTGTGAGTGATGTTGGAGAGTAGAGATGGCGTGGGAAGTGAAAGGCTTAGATATACAAAGGGAAAGTGAGTACACAAAGACATGTCACTAATCAAAAGGTAAAAAACAAAATGATGTGTGAGATCGATTATAGAAAAATGTCTTGTTAGTAAAGATGAAGTGAAAAGCGAATTACATACAGGAAAGATAGATTACAATTACAAACGTTCTAATGGCGTATTAACAAGATTTTTACATTATCCACAAGAAAAGCACCCGTTAAAACTCGACAAATCATCTCTGCGGCCTTCAAAAAATAGCCGTGGTGAGAGAGCAGTGATTGACAAGCGGGCGTGTGTTAGAGATGGCAAGACAAGCGGCGGTGTGAATTGTCCATACACTCTATCGATCTGTGGGTAGGAGTGTCAATTTCACGTTAGCAAGTCTTCTTTCCCGGCCAGTGTTCCGCGCGGCACTCAGCTCCCCGTGACAGCCTCCCAGCTATTCACAATCCTTCAGCTACTTTCTGACGCCGCCTGTGAATATTTTGCCGGCATTACAATAACTTATTATTAATTTCCGGTTAGTTAGCGACAGTTTCATCCGCTCGCCATGAATGCTTTCCCAGTTAAGTCATTTGCATTGTCCGTTACTGCCAAGGTATTTACATGTTTCCCGTCCACCGGATTTCCTCTCCCTTTCATAAAATCTGGACGCTCTGCACCAGCCGCCCGCCGCTGACTTATTGACGGCTGGCTTTGAAACGCTCGCTGCTCTCACTTTCATCTCCAAGTTTTGTCCATTTTCTCTAAACTCCCTTTCGATGATAAACAAGCAAGCGCCATTTTAATATTTCTTTAAAGAATTGTACTTCCTGTCATCTTCGTTATTCCATCCCTCCACCCTCCCTGTCTCGCTGCCTTGCTGATGCTTCTTACGGCCTTGTACCAATGAGCGCGCGTCACAATTCCGTGAAGTGATGATAAACAAACATTCACCATTTTCATATTCCTTTAATTCTTTCTCTGCAATATACAAATATGCAACAACTCACAACACGAAAAGCGCTGCACAAAACACGTTAAAGCATCTACAAAGTAACAAATACTAATGAAAGAGTAGATGGTCAAAGTGATCATAAACAAGCACTCACTATTTTCTCATTCCTTTAACTCTTTCACTGCAATATGCAACAACTCGTAACACTAAAAGCGCTGTACAGAACACGTTAAGGCATGCAAAACGAAACAAATGCGAATAAAAGAGTAGATGTTTCTTTTTCTGGCTAGTGTAACGTTCAGAGGAGGCCGTGGAGGGACCAAAAGGAAGTGTTTCAGAGTGGTTTGTGAGTCGAATAAGAATGAAAGAGTTGAATAATTGTAAGTTAACCATTGTGATTCCAACCCTCTTTCTTTGCTGCCTCGTCCAAGATGCAATGAGCGCGTCACAACTGGAGAGTGATAAACAAACATTCACCATTTCATTATTCCTTTAAAAAATTGTAGTACTTTCTGATATCTATGTCGTACCAATCCTCTTCCTTCGCTGCCTTGCTTGAATTGCCAACGTATTTCCAGCAATGAGTGACACAACTGGAAAGTGATAAACAAACATTCACCATTTCATTATTTGTTTAAGAAATTGTACTTTCCGTTATCTGCCTTACAGCAATCCTCTCTCTGCGCTGCCTCGCTTGAGTTGCTTACGTCTTTTCAGCAATGAAAGTGTCACAAACGCAAAGTGGCCTGTGTGTTTTCCAGTGGCCTCCGTGATATCTCTGTAAATCTGCTCCACATCTCGGCATGATGGAGTCGCAGCTTAACCCGAGGACGCCCCGTGGCTGAGTCTGCTGAGTGGCGCTGATCCTTTGCCAGTGGTATTGCGGACCCTTCACAGTAGCTCGACAGTGCCAGCGTATAAACACGACCCACCACATGCAACACAACGATTTAAACATGATCCAGCAGCAATACAATGCAACACAACCATAATTTTAGTGTTAGCCATAAGTAACTCAATATTTAAACAACGAGCGGCAATACAGTGTTAGCCAAATATAACATTGATATAATGCAGGAAATTTACTATACTTTGACACCCCGCTTTGAATTAGATTATTGTACCTTATCAGTCAGCCTGTTAAGGGAAAAAAAGCCTGTTGCTGCTTATTCTTCCTTATTTTCTACTGTATTACATGTAAAGTTCAAGTGAGCCTTTTTCTGTTATATTTGTTGTTTCCCTTGGCCAGCTATCTTCTACCATAAAAAAAAGACAATGACTACTTTATTTTCTCGCTCTCCTTCTTAATTGTGAGGTGTTCCTGTCTAGGATAACAAAAAAAGACATAGAATAAAGGTATATTTAAAAAACTAATGTCTAAAAAGTATATAAAAAAAAGTATTCACATTTGAAAGGTGTTCTGTTATAACAGTTTGCAGTGGCTTCTCTATATCCAACAATTGAAAGTTTATATACACGAAGAGTTATATATAAGTATTCAAGAAGATTATCTCTATCCTTCGCCTTTGCTCTCTGAAGAAAAAACGAAAGAAATGCATTATTATTTAAGTTACTGTATATCCCACAAGTTAAATCTATGTACAAAAGTTATCTATATATTGTTCCTCTACTAAATTGACTCTCTCTTTGCTCCTTCGAAGAGACAAATTAAACAAGTGTGTGTGTTATAGATTTCTGCATATCACACAAGCAAAATTCATGCACAAAAACATATATTTGTACACAATAACTCTACAAGACAAACCCCAAAAAGAAAAAGAAAATGGAAAAGCAAAACCGACTCAAATTCTCATCTCCCCTTTCCCCAATCTGAAGAGGAAATGAGAGTGCGTTACACAGACCCATATGTTCCCACAAATAAAGGTCATACACAGTTATTCCAGACTCAGCACGCATTGAGAAACTGACCTGGCCTGACCCAACCCTGCGAACCTCCCCTTTGAAGAGAACACGGGTGACTGGCTGATTGATTACTCCTCACATGGCGGCGCAGCATCCAGGCTAAATTGCACCAACATCCATCACGAGCACGACGCAAAAAAAGAAGCAAAAAAGGAAAAAAATAGGAAAAAAAAGGAAAAGCAAGTGCAATGGAGTGAAACTTAGGAGTGTGAACATGATGAAGTTGGGATAATTTGGAAGAAAGAAACAATTGCATGGTGAAACTTTGGAGTAAAAATTTTGGACATGATATAGACAAGGTAATTTGATCGAGATGAAGGGAATTTGAATGTGTTAAAGCTACGATATTTTGAAAGTGATGAGCTTAAGTTTAAGGTAGAGCTATAGTGGTTTGGAATTGATAAAGCCAGCATTTCAACATGATAAAGATAGAATTAGAATGTGTTAAAGCTAGAATTTGAACGTGATAAAGCTTGAATAACTTAAACATGATAAAGCTGAGTAAATTGGAATGTGAGCGTGATGAAGTTAGAATAGTTTGAAAAGCTTAATGCGTCTAACAAAAGCTTACTTATAAGGAAAATAGTGATAACAAAGATTACAAAAGAGCATTAGAAAAAGATGGAAAATACCAATCACAAAGGGAAAGAAATAAAGCCACAATAATCACGTGAATAAGATACAATAAGGAACAAAGAAAGACAACATCAACAGGTACTTAGTTTGACCATACCACAAAATACTATTGAAAAAAAAACATGAAAATAAAAATAACACAAATGAAAGAAAAAAGAGGGTAACATTCAGGAAACACTCAGAAAATCACGTAACAAAGGATTAGAATCAACAATCCATACTTGAGGGAACCACGAAAAATAGCGTAAACGAACTTGACTTAACCTAACTTAAACTGACTTGACCAAATCTAACCTAACCTATCCTAACCTGAACTGACCCTTACCTGACCAAACTTATCCTAGCCTGAAATGAACTAACCTGACCTGACATGACTTAACCTAAAGCTGACCTGACGCTGACCAAACTAAACCAAAATTAACCTAACCTAACCTAGACTGAACTAAACTGACCTGACCTGACATGATCTATCCAAGCCTGACCTGACCAAACCTCACCCAAGCTAACCTAACCTAACCTAACCTAACCTAACCTGACCCAAGCTAACCTAACCTATCCTACCCTACCCTAACCTAACCTAACCTAACCTAACCTGACCTTACCTGACCTGATACCACAAACTAATACCAGAAAGTCAAGGTCAACATGAGACAATAAGTGGCACGAGGGAGAGAAATAACGTCAAGATGCGGCTCACGTACTTCAGGTGAGTGCCTTAAGCCCCAGGTGAAAAGTGCAACCCAGGTGAACCTACCATAACCAAGTATATTTTGATCTAACCTAACCTAACCCAACCATAACCTAACATATTTTGATCTAACCCAAACCTAACCTAACCTAACCTAACCTAATCCAAGCTAACCTAACCTAACCTAACCAAACCTAAAAATAAAAACAAAATAAAAATAAGCTAACTTAATCTAACTTAACCTAATCCAACCCAACCCAAACCAAACCAAAAAATAAATAGATAAATAAACAGGCTAATCTGACCTAATCTAGCCAAAAGCTAACCAAAAAAATTTACTTAGCTTAAAATATAAAGAGGAAGAAGAGTAAAACAGGAATGAGAGAGAGAGAGAGAGAGAGAGAGAGAGAGAGAGAGAGAGAGAGAGAGAGAGAGAGAGAGAGAGAGATGGAAAGGATGGCTACTGAAGACTGCCTGAGGGGAAGTGCAGGGAGTGAGAGAGAAAGAGAAAGAGAGAGAGAGAGAGAGAGAGAGAGAGAGAGAGAGAGAGAGAGAGAGAGAGAGAGAGAGAGAGAGAGAGAGAGAGAGAGAGAGAGAGAGAGAGAGAGAGAGAGAGAGAGAGAGAGAGAGAGAGAGAGAGAGAGAGAGAGAGAGAGAGAGAGAGAGAGAGAGAGAGAGAGAGAGAGAGAGAGAGAGAGAGAGAGAGAGAGAGAGTATTTAGAGAGAGTGTGTGAGTGTGTGAAAGTGTGTGTGTGTGTGTGTGTGTGTGTGTGTGTGTGTGTGTGAGAGAGAGAGAGAGAGAGAGAGAGAGAGAGAGAGAGAGAGAGAGAGAGAGAGAGAGAGAGAGAGAGAGAGAGAGAGAGAGAGAGAGAGAGCTGGAGAGAGGCTGCAGAGAGAGAGACTGGACGGAGACTGGGGAGAGGGAGGAAGAGGGGGAGAGGGGAAAGAAGGGGAATGAGAGGGGAGATGAGAGTGGAGGGAGAGCCTACGGGAACACAGGAGAACGCGATAAAGGTATTTGTCAACACACCCCATGCATCCTGTCTGCTTTGGGGGGTGAGGGGAGAGAGAGAGAGAGAGAGAGAGAGAGAGAGAGAGAGAGAGAGAGAGAGAGAGAGAGAGAGAGAGAGGGTCAGGGGTTCGAACCAGCGCTGGAAATACATCGCAAAAAAAAAAAAAAGGTGACACAATATCCAAAGTGTTTTTTTGTTAAAGCAACGAGGATACGAGGTCTGTCTCCCCTCTACTCTCCTCTCTACCTCTCCCCCTTCCCCCTTGCACACACATACACACACACACACGCACACACACATACACATACACACACACACACACACACACACACACACACACACACATCCACTCCAACTCAAAAATAAATACGTACATAAAATAAAACACGGGATACGGGAAAATACAAACACACGCACGCACACACAGAGAGAGGAACACATGTGGATATTTGCGTGTGTGTGTGTGTGTGTGTGTGTGTGTGTGTGTGTGTGTGTGTGTGTGTGTGTGTGTGTGTGTGTGTGTGTGTGTGTTTAGAGTGTTGTAATCGTTGCTCCCAAAACATACGGGCCAAAAGTTTCCTAACAATTTGTACATAAAAGCAGATGAGTGTGTGCGAGCGAGCGAGAGAGAGAGAGAGAGAGAGAGAGAGAGAGAGAGAGAGAGAGAGAGAGAGAGAGAGAGAGAGAGAGAGAGAGAGAGAGAGAGAGAGAGAGAGAGAGAGAGAGAGAGAGAGAGAGAGAGAGAGAGAGAGAGAGAGAGAGAGAGAGAGCTGGGCAGGTGTGAGAGGAAGAGGTAGAGTGCCGCAAGAGTAGTGTTGGGGAGAGGAAAGTGACGTGAGAGAGAAGGAAAGAGAGGGAAGAGGAGGAGAAGGAGAAAGAGGAGGAGGAGGAGGAGGAGGAGGAGGAGGAGAAGTGAGAGGAGGAGGAGGAGTAAAAAAGAGAAAAACAACCTATAGAAAAGAGACGAGAGAGCAACAGAGTAAAGAAGAAATAAATGAAAAAATAAAAATAAAACCCAAACAAAAACAAACCAAAAAAAAAAAAAAACCCACAAGAAAAAGAATTACAAAAAATAAACAAGAACCCCGAAACGAACCACCCCAAAAAATGATAAAAAAAAAAAAAAACTCAAAATGAACTGAACTCACCACCAATTCTTGCCAACACGGGACTTCATCAGCCTTCAAAAACTTCCCTTCCCGTGACACTGACCCCTTCAACTCTCACCGTGCGCCCCAGTTGTTGCGGGATGAAAGGCGGAAGGGGGAGTGCAGAGAGAGAGAGCAAGGGAGAGGGATAGGAGAGAGGGAGAGAGGAGGAGAGAAGGAGAGGAGGAGAGGAGGGAAGGTGTTAGCAGTTGGGGTGTTATAGAATTGCTGTTTGGTACTGGGGTGGGGAGAAGGAAAGAGACGGAGGGAAGTGTTTTGGTTTCCTTCAGGTGTGTTTCAGGTGTGGGGTGTGTAGGTGTGCTGTGGGGGTGAAAAGAAAGTAGGACAGTTAACCCCTTCAGTACTATGACACGATTTCATATTCATTCTACTTACTATTTGATGATTTTTTACAACTTTTGAAACATGTGGGGATTAAAACAGTGAAGACTCTGGCCATTAGTCTTCTGACCTCCACAGACCCTTCCTAATGTAAACAAAAATTCGTCTAATCACACCCAAAACTAATGGTAAAAATGGGTCCCAGTACTGAAAGGGTAAGGGAAGATGGATGTGGAAGTGTTGGAGGAGATTTGGTTTGCTTCCTGGTGTGCATCAGGTGTGGAGTGTGTCATTCCGGGTGTGTTGTCGGGATCAAAAGATAGGAAGTAGGACAGTGAAGGGAGAGGTATGGGGAACTGTAGCAGGAGGTTTGGTTTACTTCCGGTTTATAGGTTTGGAGTGCTTCAGGTGTGTCTCAGATGTAGGTGGTTGTGTTGTAAGGGTGGAAAAAAGAGTAGAAGGAAAGAAAATGGAAGTGGAAGAACGGTGAGGAGGAAGAAGAAGGTGGAAGTGTTTTGGTGGTGGTTTGGTGTTCTTCCGGGTTAATTTGTATGTTTGTATATTGTTTGTCTGTGCTGTAAGGGTGGAAAATAGAGTAGAAGGAAAAAAATTGGAAGTGGAAAAACAGTTAAGGAGAGAGAAAGTGGAAGTGTTGGTGGTAGTTTGATTCCCTTCCAGGTTAGTTTGTGTGTTTGGAGTGTTTCAGGTGTGTTTCATATGTAGGGGTGCAAAAAGATAGAAAAAAAGGAAAAAAATGGGGAGTAGAGGGGCAGTTAAGGGAAGAGAAATGTGGAAGTGTTGGTGGTAGTTTTGATTTCCTTCCGGGTTGGTTTGTATGTTTGGAGCGCTTCAGGTGTGTCTCAGATGTGGGTGGCTGTGTTGTAGGGATGGAAAAATATAAAGAGTAGAAGTATAGAAGATGGAGAGTAGAAGGAGAGTTAAGGGGAGAGGAAGGTGTGTCTCAGATGTGGATGGCTGTGCTGTAGGGATGAAAAATATAGAGCAGAACAAAAGAAAGGTGAATTAAGAAAGGAAGAATAGTTAACAAGGGAGGGAGGGCCGCCGTGGTGCAGTGGAACCATGCATGCTTTGGGGTCCGAGGGGTCTCCAAGTGCACGGGTTCGAATCCTGTCCACGGTCCGAGTGTAGGTTGGGCTTGCTCACTCGGGGCAACGGTTACCTAGCGGGTGGGCTTTGAGATAGGAGGTACCCCAAAAAAGTATCCCCTTTAGCCCAGAAATTCCCTTGAAAAGCCCACATGGTATAAAAAATAGATAAATAAAAAAAAAATAAAGAAGCAGTTTTGAGGAATGAAAACTCTGGAACTCCCTACCTGCTTCTGTATTTCTAAATTCTTATCACGATTTCATTTAACAACGAGATTTCAAGACATTTATTAATTTCTTTTGGCTAACACTCTCGGACCTGCAAAGGGACTGGCAATTAAGTAGGTCTTTTTTTCGTTTAATTTGCCCTTGGCCAGTTAATCTCTCATATAAAAAAAAGATGAAAAGAAGTAAAGAAATAAATGAAAATTAGAAAAGAAGGAAAGGTTTCTGGCAGTGAGCAAGAGAGAAAAGAATAGGGGAAAGAGAATAATCGTGGAATGAAAGTAGAACATGAGAAGAAGGGGAAAATGAGAGAAAGGAAAAAGGGGAGAGTTAGAAAGTGAATAGAAGAAACAGCGAAGGTGAAAAATGGAAGAATGAAGGAAGGGGAGATGAAAAGAGAATATAGGAAGAGTCGGAGAGTCAAGGAGGGAAGAAATGAAATGAAGGAAGTGAAAGGCAAGAAAAGAGAAAGCGAGGGAGGAGGAAGGGAACGAAGAGAAAAAAAAAATGAATGATTGACGGCAAAGATGAAGGATCAGAGAAGTAGAAAAGAAGGAAAAAGAAGCAAAGAAAGTAATAACGAACGGGAAAAAAAGAACGAGGAAGGAAAAGAGGAAACGAACAAGAACAAAAGGAAAATAGGAGGCACGGAGAAAGAAGGAAAAGAGGGAGAAGAAAAATGAAGGAATCACGAAAGGAAAATATGAAATGATAAGTGAAAGAAAAGGAAAGAAACTGAAGAAGAAAGAGAGTATAGAAGAAATACAACAAGAGAAGAGAGAGAGAGAGAGAGAGAGAGAGAGAGAGAGAGAGAGAGAGAGAGAGAGAGAGAGAGAGAGAGAGAGAGAGAGAGAGAGAGAGAGAGAGAGAGAGAGAGAGGAAAAGAAGAGGAGACCAAAGAGAAGAAATAGAGAAACCAAAAAGCAAAGATGAAAGAAAGAAAGGAGGGAAGGAAAGAAGGTAAAGGAGGGAAGGTGGATGAAGGAAGAGCTAGAGGTGGACATGTAGGAGGGAGAGGGGATGATAGAGACCACCCCTCCACCCCTCCCCCTCCACCTCTACTCTCCCTCCATAAAACGAGAGGTGGACTGACAGGAGCCAGCGAGCGGAGGTAGAATTTTATCCTCCAAAGCTCCATTACTTACAAAAGCCGGAGTTGCGGGAATTTTGAGGGGAATATTTCGAAAAATTTACAGGATATTCAAGCATTTTTGAAGTTCGCGTATTTTGTAAGGCAACTTAATTTTACTCGCACCCCTGCAGCGAGAAAATGGCTTGATCAGAATTACCTCTTCAAATAAATGCTGGGGAAATGATTGGATAAAGGGGTAAGGGAAAGTATTGTTGTTGTTGTTGTTGTTGTTGTTTATATTCTTGTTTATGTTGTTGTTTTTTGTCAATGATCCAAAAGCTCAGGTGTCATGAAGCGTATCTATGTGTATCTCTCTTTTGTATTGGAGATGAAAGTGTCAAGCCATTTGTGAAAGTGCAAGACTTAATCACGTAATCTGCAAACACATACACGCGCGCACATACACAAATACACACACTCACACACACACACACACACACACACACACACACACACACACACACACACACACACACACACACACACACACACACACACACACACAAATAGATAAATGAATAGATACATATATAAATAGGGAAATCACAAATCAAACACACATACACACACACACACACACACACACACACACACACACACACACACACACAGAGAGAGAGAGAGAGAGAGAGAGAGAGAGAGAGAGAGAGAGAGAGAGAGAGAGAGAGAGAACACACGAAACGAAATAAACCATTAAAAAAGATACAAATCAAAATTAAGAACGAAAAAAATCCAAAAAAAGTCTAAAAAAAATCAATATTGTGTTGATTAACTCACCAGAGAGAGAGAGAGAGAGAGAGAGAGAGAGAGAGAGAGAGAGAGAGAGAGAGATACTGAGCATCTTTCACCTTTATTTTCTGAACCCACTTTTTTTTACTCCTCCTTCAGCCCAAATATTGCTCCTGCAGGCGGCCTCTGGGGCTCCCGGGGCGGCGGAGTCACGCAGGGCAACGGGGGGAATAAACACTGGCTAAATTATTACTTGGGAAGGTAAATATGAGAGAACCGTGTTTTAGAGAGAGAGAGAGAGAGAGAGAGAGAGAGAGAGAGAGAGAGAGAGAAGCAAAGGCAAACATGTTTCTATTCAAAGCCTCGCAGAAAATATTTGCTTTGATTCCTACCATGACAAAATTTCCTTGACCAGAGCTGACCTTATCTGACCTAAACTAACCTAACCTAAAGACAAACTTACCAAATCTAACATAACTCAACCTGGCCTAACTTTAAATGAACTTGACCTTATCCACGCAGGCCAAACATGACCTTCTTTAACTGATCTCGAGGGAAAATAACTAGAAACGTACGTAAGAAATTAAAGAATCAAGGACATGGAGGGAAAATCGAGAACAAAAATACCGATTGAAAAAAATAAATAATTAAAAAAATGATAAACAAAAAAAAAAAAAATAGACAATAAAAGAGCAAGTGGAAAATCATGAACAGAAATACCAATGAAGTCACCAATCTAAGGTCTCGAATGAAAAAAAAAAAAAAATAATAGACATAAAAAAATAGACAACATACGAGCAAGTTAGTAATCATTAAATAAATAAGATGAATATGAAAATAAGATCATGAAACAATCAACAATTTTTTCTAACCTCTTCACAGCGACATGAAACAATCAGCACCACCAGAAGCAATGCGTGAAATCTTTAGGAGCATCAACAACAAAGTGATGAAAAAGAATACAGTTTACAATTTTTCTTTATGAATGTGGCTCTGGAACGAGTAAAGATATTTCAGAGTGATTAGTTGCATAGGGAAGATGTACCAGGTGGGAGTCAAAGGATTGAGGTGAAAGTTCAAATTCCATACTAAATAGTGTTGAAATCTCACAATAAAGGAGTTTAAGACCCCTATTCAGAAACGCTTTGCTTTTTCACCATGGCTAGTTTCCAAGGCCACAAAGATGATTAGCCAACTTTTGATGACTGTTCCTGCTCTTAATGATATGACTAATTTGTCACTAGAACAGTAAAGCAATAAATACCCTTTAAAACACGTGACATTTCAACTACAACCTTTTGAAAATAATACATGTCCAGCAGGAAGTATTTCAGAATTTGATAAAGAAAGATTAAATTCCATACTTAAGAGTCTTGAAACCTCACCGCCAGTAGTCAAAATCGCTCTTGCTCTTTCACCATGACTATATTCCAAGGCCAAAGAGATGATTTCCCAAGTTTTGAAGACCATTTGTTCTCTTGATAAAGTAAAAATCTTGTTAGTTTGTCACTGGAACTGTAAAAACATGCCTTAAAATCTGAGTCTCTTCAACTACAGACTTTTGAAAAACAGTGCATGTCTGACCAGAAATGTTTAGAAATTTTGCAAAAGACGAAAGAAGTTAAAGACGCAAATATAAAATCACGTTGTTCCTTCGCCACAACAATTTTGAAGACCACAGAGATGATAAGCCATGTAATAAAATAGCTAAATTGTCACTGGATCCGTAAAAAAATGAAAAAAACAACAACAACCTCTAAATCCAAGACACTTCAACCTCTGAACCTGTGTCACTTCAACTACAACCGTTTGAAAATAATGTGGCCAGTAAAGATTCAGAATTTATCCTTAACCCCTTCAGTACCATGACGCGTTTCCATATTCACTCTGCTATTTGGTGATTTCATACAGCTTCAGAAACTTATATGCGGATGAAAATAGTGAAGACTGAGGCCATTAATCTTCTGACCTCCATAAACTCTTGCTAATGTCAACAAAATGGTCTAATCGTACACACATCTCAAGGTAAAAATGTGTCCCAGTATTGAAGGGGTTAAACGAGAGAGAGAGAGAGAGAGAGAGAGAGAGAGAGAGAGAGAGAGAGAGAGAGAGAGAGAGAGAGAGAGAGAGAGAGAGAGAGAGAGAGAGAGAGAGACACCTGACACGAACCGGGCCTTGTTGAACACACCTGCGAGGAAAAGACTAATTATCGAGCATCCTCAGGTGATTCGGGAAAAACAGAGGGCGCCAATTGTGCAGGCGATGAGACGCCAAACTTAATTAGGTCATTATCTCGTCATGTTCAGGTGAATTATTAGTCCATCCTTTCACTCCCGCGTCCCGTGAAGGTTGGAGCCACGCCCTTGAAGATTGCAGGAAAAGGAGGAGGAGGAGGAGGAGGAGAAGGAGGAGGAGGAGAAGGAGGAGGAGGAGAAGGAAGAGGAGGAGGAGGAGGAGGAGGAGGAGGAGGAGGAGGAGGAGGAAAAGGAGGAGGAGGAGGAGTGGAGCGGTGGAAGGAAGGAAATGAATGTGTGTGTGTGTGTGTGTGTGTGTGTGTGTGTGTGTGTGTGTGTGTGTGTGTGTGTGTGTGTGTGTGTGTGTGTGTGTGTGTGTGTGTGTGTGTGTGTGTGTGTGTGTGTGTGTGTGTGAATAATTGTGTTTTCTTCCACTTTCTCTCCAAAACCTTAGCAGAGCAAAAAGTAATTTCTCTCTCTCTCTCTCTCTCTCTCTCTCTCTCTCTCTCTCTCTCTCTCTCATTACTATTCTATTAAAAACACCTAGAAATATACACAAACCACACTGAAAATACTAAACCTGTGTAATTTATTCTTTCGTCGTGTTTTCCTTTCCGCCTCCTTAGTTTAAACGCTCTACAGACAGCCAGCCAGCCAGCCAGCCAGACAGACAGCCAGACAGACAGACAGACAGAAAGAGAGACAGACAGACAGACAGACAGAGGTAATAATCATGCAGTGCTCTCTTCCACACACCTGCAGAAGGGAAAACACACCTGCAACAACGCTGAAGATTAACCCGACGAACAAGAGGAGGAAGAAAAGTGAAGGAGAAGATTGGCTGAGAAAAAAAAAGAGGAAAAATCAGGATGCAAAGAAAATGTAGTTGGAAAGTGAGAAGGGTGATTTGTTTTCCTAGATTTCGTTTCTCTTTTCTCTTCTCTTTCTTGGTTTTTCTTCTCTTCCTCCTCCTTCTCCTCCTCCTCCTCCTCCTCCTCCTCCTCCTCCTCCTCCTCCTCCTTGTCCTCCTCTTCTACCTCTTTTCATCTTATTTTTCTATTAGGTGCAAGATTATTTTCCTGTAAACACTGAGAATAGCAACGTTATAAAGAAAATATCAACACGGATTCTTATTTTGTGCGTCCATGAGTAGGAAAACCATAAGGGAAAAATTAGGCATGAGTTTCTTTTTTTAACGACTAAAGTCACAGGAGAGATAAAAAAAGTAAACTTATAACGAAAACAACAACAACAACAACAACAACAACAATCACAGCAGCAGCAACAACAACAACAACAACAACAACAACAACAACAACAACAACAGCAACACCAACAACACGTATTCAATAAAATTCACACACATATACATAAAAAATATGAAAACGCTCATATTTCCAACTCAAACTCAAGAAATCATATAAAAAAAATCAGTTGAAAAAAACCCAGTCATCTTATTTTTCCCGAAGGAGTGACAGACGAAGACAAAAGTGGGAAACCCAGAAGAGGAGGTCAGGGTTAGGCTCTCTCTCTCTCTCTCTCTCTCTCTCTCTCTCTCTCTCCGCCACTATGCACCACGCGCCACAGATGAATGAGAGGAGATAATGCTTTTGGTTCAAGTGAGAAATGTCTGTCTGTGTGAAGCCGTCTTTTGATGCCTCCTGACGCCTCCTGATTTCCCCCTCTTGACTACCAGTGACGTCCCTGATTTCCCAAGGCTCAGTACGTTATCTTAAGAAAGTACTATGTTATGTTGACTCAATATGTATTCTCGCATCATGTTTCACACTTCACTCATATAAAGAATGCGTATGATATTTGACTTTATATGCATTTTTTTCTTATTTATCTTTAATTTTCAGTTAGAAACACTGCGAATTATAACATTATCTACTTCAAAATCTATACACATCAGCTAATAATTCTTAACACCTTCAGTACTGGGACACATTTTTACCTTGAGATTTCTGCACGATAAGACTATCTTATTGACATTAAGAAGTGTCCATGGAGATCAGAAGAATAATGGCCACAGTGTTCATTATTTAAATCCCCATAAATTTCTGAAGCTGTATAAAATCACCAAATAGAAAGCATGTCATGGTACTGAAGGGGTTAAACACTCACGTTCCAGAGACAATCACCTGACTTCTTTTACATTTACTCTCTCTCTCTCTCTCTCTCTCTCTCTCTCTCTCTCTCTCTCTCTCTCTCTCTCTCTCTCTCTCTCTCTCTCTCTCGTCAGAAATACTACGTGAAATAACACTACGCAACATAATACTCGTAGCTTTAATCTGAACACATTAACTAATAACTCATAAACACATTTTTTTTCCTATTTCCCTCATTCATTTCTCCGCCTCAGTCAGCAACACTACAAAGCACAACACTACGCAACATAATATCTTTAATCTTAACACACTAACTAATAACTCATAAACACACACGTAGAAAAAAACATACATTTGACTGAATTTCCCCCCGTTTTTTCCCTTCCTTCATTTCTCATTCTCTCTCTCTCTCTCTCTCTCTCTCTCTCTCTCTCTCTCTCTCTCTCTCTCTCTCTCTCTCTCTCTCTCTCTCTCTCTCTCTCTCTCTCTCTCTCTCTCTCTTCTCTCTCTCTCTCTCTCTCTCTCTCTCTCTCTCTCTCTCTCTCATTTTCTCTCTAGTCACAAACACTACAAAACTCAACACTACGGAACATAACACCATCAATATTAACACCTACACACCAAAACTTGAACACTCGAACACTTTATCATGCTTGCCAAAGATAGCATAGATTAATTTCTTGTGCAATAGAGTTCACGACACACACATTCCTTCATAAGCTAAGAATTAAGGGACCGCCGTGGTGCAGTGGAACCATGCGTGCTTTGGGGTCCGAGAGGTCTCCGAGCGCACGGGTTCGAATCTTGTCCACGGTCCGAGTGTAGGTTGGGCTTCCTCACTCGGGGCAAGGGTTTCCTAGCGGGTGGGCTTTGAGATAGGAGGTACCACAAAAAGTATCCCCTTTAGGCCAGAAATTCCCGTGAAAAGCCACCTTGGTATAAATAGAATTAAAAAAGAATTCTTGAGCACATCTTAATACCTAATAACACACAAGCACTGAAAAATCACGACTCCGCTCACTCCCCAAAGCATTCCTTCTATACCAGACGCTCTTCTCTTCACTCCACTCCCCTCCCTCCTCGTCTCTCTCCCTCCCTTCCCCTCCCTCTCACGTGACAGCCAGGTAAGGGCAGGCAAAGTGTTCCCACGCGCACCATTCCACGGTTTTCACACTCACTAGGAAACCAATCCGCCAATCTCTTCTTTCAGTGAACAGATTCCCGCCAAAAGGATTCAAAAAAGGAAAAAAAATGTTCCCCCCTCTTCCTCTTCCTCCTCTTCCTCTAGGCTTCAGTAAAACGCATTGGCTTCACACTTTCACACTTTCCAAACGCCCAACCCACGGCCTCTCACACTGTCAAGTCCCGTTGGAAAGGCAAAACACAGCAACGCAACGAGGAAGAAAAGTGCAAGATGTTCTCTGCCTAAGCCCGCTTGCCTGCTGCGGGGTTAAGGGTGAGAGAGAGAGAGAGAGAGAGAGAGAGAGGAAAATATACTAGAAAGAGGAATGGAAAAATTAACAGAGGATATGTGTGATTGATAGTCATAAAAAGGTGACTACTAGACAATATACACAATATTCATAAGAAAACATTTCTTTTTTACACCAGACCTAATCCTTCTCATTGGTTGTGTCTGGTAAGGAATCGAAACCACCACACAAGAATTCAAACATTATACCTTGTCACTGTGTAAGGAATCAAACATCACATCTTGTCCTCATTGAGAATTAAAACCACCGCGTCTCTGTGTAAGGATTCAAATGCTCCTTCACACTATCCACGATTTGATTTCTTTTAAGAGGGAGGTTTCAAGACAATTGTCCCTGAATTTTAGATAACTCACATGAACTTTAAGGGAACTGGCAACCCAGTGGGCCTTTTGTTTAATTTTTGGTTGCTCCAGGAGAATTTCCCCACCTGCATAAAAGAAAAAAAATCCGCCATACTCAGAAACGCTTCCCTCTCTCACCCGCGACCGTTTTCAAAGACCACAAAGACTATCAGCAGAGTTCTAAAGAGTATTTGTCCTGTTGATAAAGCAGAAAACTTATTAACATGTCACTTCAACAAGAGCCCTTTGAAAATAGACCACAGAGACGATTAGCAAAGTTCTAAAGAAATTTTGCCCTGTAGATAATGCAGAAAACTTGTTAAGCTGTGTCACGCCAACAAGAGCCCTTTGAAAATAGACCACAAAGAATTCTAAAGAGTATTTGTCCTGTTGATAATGCAGAAAACTTGTTAACATGTCACTGGAATTACAGAAACATTCTTAAAAACCCGTGTCACTTCAACAAGAACCCTTTGAAAATTTACCAGAGAGACGATCAGCAGAGTTCTAAAGAGTATTTGTCCTGTTGATAATGCAGAAAACTTGTTAACCTGTGTCACGTGAAGAGCCCTTTGAAAATAGACCACAAAGACTTTATTAGCAGTGTTATAAAGAGTACTTATCCTGTTGACAATGCAGAAAACTTGTTAACATGTCATTGGAATTACAGAAACTCCCATAAAACTCGTGTCACTTCAACTATAGCCCTTTGAAAATAGTGAAGGTGCTGTGTGGAAGTGTTTCAGAATATGGGTCTATATCGGGTGAGGTAAGAATTGGACATATGACTCTCCACTAAACTCTTATCCCTGTGCTCCACCCTTTGTCTCTCGTACGTTCTTGTATGACTGAACTGAGGAATGTGATGGGAAAGGAATGTCAGTGAGAAAGATGTAAAGGTAATAAATATACTTGAGTGGTTTCATATATCAAACTTCACATGATTTCCTTTTAATGTTTAGACGTTTAGACTTGTTGCTAGTTTTTTTTTTTGTACTTTACCATACTTATTCTATCACTCCCACTATCAATTTACTCTATCATAATCTATCTTGCTACTAGTGTTTTGTTTTTATCTACCTGTTCATTCATTTATCTATTTATCTATTTATGTATCTATTTATTTATTGATGGAGAGGATAAGTAGAGTACACAAATTTTACATCTTTCTATGACATGTTTTTCTTCTTCTTTTGGGGGGAGGGGGGAGTGGGAGGTACAGGAACAATACGTGTGAGTGCATCTTTGACACATCATTTTTATTGTGTGTGTGTGTGTGTGTGTGTGTGTGTGTGTGTGTGTGTGTGTGTGTGTGTGTGTTTCTATAAGTTGAATACGTGTCTTATCGGTTAGGTCAGGCTAGGTTAGGTTAGGTTAGGTCAGATCAGGTCAGGTTAGATTAGGTTAGGTTAGGTTTGGTTAGTTTAAAACAAATTGGGTTAGATTAGGTTTGTGTTAGGTTAGGTTAGGTTAGGTTAAGTTAGGTTAAATTAGGTTAAAACAGGCTAGGTCAGGTTTGCGTTAGGTTCCGTTGACCGAATCTCCCCCCCTTCATTTACTCCCACATCACGTTTCACACTTAAATCATATTACGAATGCGTACGATATTTATTCTAACATATGAGAAGACGCAACGCCGCGGAAAAAAAAGAAAAAAAAGCGAAGAGTGTATTCAATATACATTGCTCCGCTAGGTGTATTTTTCATTTCATTTCTTTCCCTTTCTTTTCCCCGGCCATTTTTCACTCTTCCCCGTCCTCCACTTTTTTCTTCAGACAAACACACTCACTCACTCACAGCGGAGGAAAAAAAAAGAAGGAAAAAAAAGAGGAAATGTAATTCAATGTAGTCCCTCGCTGTCTTTTCTTCTGCCTGCACTTTACCCTTCTCCTCCTCCTCCTCCTCCTCCTCCTCCTCCTTCTCTTCTTCTTCTTCCTTCTTCTCCTCCCTCATTTTCGTGGGTTCCTTTGCACCCTTCCCCATTACAAAAAAAATTCTCTCACAGGCATATTCAAAATTCGACTCCACGTCTTCACTAATTCCGTCAGAGTTGTGGTTGCCTTTCATATTAATTTTAGCTGCTGCGCTGCCTTATAATCTCCTCTCTCTCTCTCTCTCTCTCTCTCTCTCTCTCTCTCCCTCTCCGGTAAATTTAAGCCTCATGATTTCTTTTCATTATGATTCGAATAAATTATTTTAAGATTTTTGGATGTATTTTAGCCTGTTTTCTCCTCCCCTTCCTCCTCCTCCCCCTCCTCCTCTTCCTCTTCTTCTTCCTCCTACTTCTCCTCCTCCTCCTCCTCTTTCATGTCCACTAAGGTTCTCCTCCATCTCTTCTAACTCCTACTCTCCTTTCACCTCCACTAGCTCCTCCCTCCTCTTCTTACCCCTCCCCCTCCTCTTCCTCCTCCTCTTCCTAAGTGCATGTCAGGCGACTCTTGACACTTTAAGAGGAAGCTGCGTCCCTCATCCTCCTCCTCTTGCCTCTTGCACGTCACTAACCCACGTGCGCGGAGAGGAGGCGGCTAGGAAGGATGAGGATTAGAGGCAGGATGATGAGATAGTGTGGGATAAGATAGTGAGGTCGTGAGGTCAAAGATGGTGAATATAAGACAGATAAGGATAAGAATAGGAATAATGAGATAAGAAATAAGCAAGTTTGGATATGGTTATTTCTCTTCCTCTTTCTTTATTGGTGGAGGAATAGGGTGGCAAGGGTATGAAGGGTTTTAAAAAGGGTGTACGTAGGGTGAGGAATGAAAGAGAGACGTGAGGGAATGCAATGACTGTTAATAATGTTATAACAATACAATACGTCATTTTTATACGGAATAAGAGCGTAAATGAACATTGTATACGAACATGAGTATAAAATAAGGAAAAACTAAGAAAATGGAAAATGGGGTATGAGAAAAAGAGATAAGCAATCAACAATAAATGATAAATGAAGTAATAAAAAGAATAAACAACATGAATAAGAGTGAGTGAGGAAACAATGTGAGTATAAACTGGGCTTGAAAGAGAGAGAGTGTGAGGAAGGGTGTGAGTGAAAGGGGATGTAATGAGGTGACGAGAGATAAAAGAGAGGAGGTAGGGTGTTGAGGAGAGGCGTGGAGGGCAAGACAGCGAGGGAGGGTGATGAGAGGGAAGTGAGGCATGCAAGGAATGAGAGGGGAGTGGCGTTTGTGATAAATAGGAGTGTTAAAGTGATGGAGGAGGAAGACGTGAAGGAGAGCACACTAATAAAGGTGTAGGAGGAATGTGCAGATGAAACCGTAAGCTACGCCAAACTGTCTGATGAAATGAGTCCAGCTGAACTACAACGAACGCTAAATGAAACTTGTGTTGAATAAAAAAAGAAAAAAGATGAAACGATTGAAACTGAATAAAACTAAATGGATAAATCAAACTTGCATCACAGGAAACACAAAAAAAAAAAAACTGAACGATTGGAACTTAAGAGAACTGAAGGGAAAATTAAACTAATATTGAAGGATAAGGAAAAAACACGAACGAATGGAACTAAACAGATTAAATGGAACTGATATTAAAGGTTAATAAAGAAAATGAAATCAATGAAAAAAAAACTAGAATAAAGGTGAAATGGAACTAATATTGACGGATACAGGAAATAAAACAGAACTAATGGAATCAATGAAAAATGAAAATATAATCAAACTAATATTGAAGGATAAGAAAAGATAACAAACGGGACTAATAACAACTGGAAGGAATGTTGAATGGAACTAATATTGAAGGATAGAGAAAAAAAACCCAGAAACAAAGAAACAACAGAGAACAGGGAAGAAAAGGAAGTAACATAGAAGGATAAGGAAAAAACTGGAGGAATGTGACTAAAGAAACCTAGAAGGAAATTTTAGATCGAACTATTATGGAAAGAAAAGAAAAGAATAAACAAGGAAAATATAAAGAAAATAAATTACTGAAACGAAAGGGAACTAATTGGAAAGAAATCTAAATGAACTAATATGGAACAACTAAAAACAAAACATACAGAAAGGATGAACTGACGATTGTTAAATGAAAATAATATAAGAAGGACAAAGATATACAAAAGAAATACATACATACAAAGTTACAAAAACAATGAACTGGAACGAATTGTATGGAAGAAATAAGTTTAGAAAAAAAAGAATATATATTTATTCATTTCATATCAATTGCTTTTAAAGTTACAAAAAAAAAAAATAAAAGATTCGAATAAACTTTGAAAACAATTGATATGAAATGAATAAATAAACATACACAGCCTTCACCACCTCCAAAAAATTAACCAAAGTGAACTACAACAAAATTTAAAGTTGTTGATATGAAACAGATAAAAGGGAATTATAGCTAAATAAAATACATATGCTGGAAAAACAATTAACTGGAAATAGAATAAAATATAAAAATCATATGGAAACTTGAACAAAATAGCAGTGGTAGGTTAGTTAGAATTGAGATAAAACATGACAGAACATGAGCCGGAACAAAAATGAACTGGAATTAAAAGAAAACTGAAACAAAAACTAAAATTAAATAAACTACAATGCAACAAAAAAAACTAGAAATAAAACCAATGGGAATAAAAACAAAATGGGTTTGAATTCAGTTGATATAAAATATGTAAAATGAACTTGAAATGGAAGACAATGTAACAAAACCATTGATAATAAAAGTAACATGGAATATGAATGGATATAGGAAAAAAGAAAATTGAAAGTCGAATAAAAGTAAATATAACACTAAATAAAGAAGAAACAAGGAGAAAAAAAACAAATGGGAAAGTACTGTAGCAACTGGCATTAATTTTCTTGTCAAATAAAAAACGAGAAATGAGATAAAAATACTTGAATAAAAATAAATTGTAAAGATAAGCGACCACTAACACAATACACCCAAATTAACTATAAGTAATAAAAAGTAAGAAGAGGAAAGGAAATAAGAAAAAATTAAGTAATAAAATGTAAGATGGAAGGATATAAGAAAAAAATGTCGAATAAAACTAAATAAAACACTAAATGAACAAGAAACAAGAGGAGAAAATAAAAAAAAAGGCAAATGGAAAAATACTGTAGTAACTAGCATTAATTTTCAACTGGGCAAAGAAAAGACAAGAAAATTAAAACAAAAAATAATTGAATAAAAATAAGTCGTGAAGAAAAAGCGTGCCATTAACACAACAAGCCTTAATTAATTGCACGTAATAAAAAGTAAGAAGCGGAAATGACATAAAAAAAAGTAATAAAAAGTAAGAAGAAGAAAATAAATAAGAATAAAAAAAAGTAAAAAAAAAAATAAATAAAACACTAAATGAACAAAAAAAAAAAAGGAGAGGAAAAAAATGGAAAATAAAATGGAAAAGTACTAAAGTAACTGGCATTTAATTTCTTGGCAAAAAAAAAGAAAATAAAAAATTGGCAAAAAAATTGTAAACAAACCTTGCCTTACAGTAACACAAACCCAAATTAACTGCAACAGAGAATTATCAAGAAAAAAATGGTAAAAAAATATATAACCACTACAAAATACTCATAATCTTCAGTAGGGAATTCTATATTACTTGTTACAATTATTTTTTTCCTTTTTTTCTTTTTTCTCTCTTATCAATTCAAATTAGTTTCCTCTTCGTAAAAAAACACACAATCTTTTTAAATATTTTCCAATAATTCACCACAATTCCTTTTACATATCGAGAGAGAGAGAGAGAGAGAGAGAGAGAGAGAGAGAGAGAGAGAGAGAGAGAGAGAGAGAGAGAGAGAGAGAGAGAGAGAGAGAGAGAGAGAGAGAGAGAGAGAGAGAGAGAGAGAGAGAGAGAGAGAGAAGAGAGAGAGAGAGAGAGAGAGAGAGAGAGAGAGAGAGAGAGAGAGAACGAGAGAGAGAGAGAGAGAGAGAGAGAGAGAGAGAGAGAGAGAGAGAGAGAGAGAGAGAGAGAGAGAGAGAGAGAGAGCATAATAATCTGTGCATATCCCACTCAATAAAACTCACAGGCATCGTCAAACTTCCTCCTATCTCTGAACGGGAGGCAATTTCGCATGAGTCTTCTTGAGAGTGGAGAAAAGGAGGAGGACGCAGAGAAGGAGGGAAGGAGAGACGGAGAGAGGGAGAAGGAAGGTTGAGTGGTGATGGTTATGGTAGCAAGGTGTGGAAATTGGAAGGTGAGGTTAGGTAAGGTAAGGTAAGGTGAGGTAAGAAGAGGTTAGAAGGTGACATGAGGTGAGGTAAGGTGAGATGGAGTGAGGTGAGGTGAGGTGAGGTGAGGAGGGGTGAGGTGAAGTGAAGTGGGGTAGGGGTGGGTTAGATGTGGTGGGCGTTTGGGTGGGTTAGGTTAGGTTAGGTTAGGTTAGGTTAGGTATAGTAAGGTAAGATTAGGTCAGATTAGGTGAGCATATACTTAGGTAAGGTAAGGAGAAATATAGTAAGCTAAGGCAAGATATGTGTGTGTGTGTGTGTGTGTGTGTGTGTGTGTGTGTGTGTGTGTGTGTGTGTGTGTGTGTGTGTGTGTGTGCTTGTTTATGTGTGCTTGCCTGTGTGTACGTGCGAGTGTGTGCGTGTAAGAAACGGTACTATATATTCACCTTTCCATATTCTCCGTGTGTTTCCTGCCTTCAATATTCCCTTCCTGTATTCCTTCCTCAGTAATATTCACATCACTTCACTTACGGAAGCTACACTCTAACCAAAACCTTCCATTTACTGTCTCTAACCCTCCCTATTTATCCTCCCTCCTCTCCCCCTCTCTCTGTCTCCCTCTCCCTCTCTCTCACTCCCACCTCCTCCCCCTCACTGTCTGCGTGGTTCGGGAAGTGCTACGGGTATTGAACGCGTGACAAACTATACCAAGAGAAGCTATATTGTATACTTCCTAGAGCGAGAGAATTCTGGGTAATGTTGATATTGCTAATGTAGAAGCAAGTGTGTACCAGAGAGAGAGAGAGAGAGAGAGAGAGAGAGAGAGAGAGAGAGAGAGAGAGAGAGCCATGACCAAACACCTAAATAATATAATAAAAACAAATTTTATCACTGAAAAGCAAAATATATGAAAGAAATTTTGATGGCAAAAAATACAAAAAGATAAAAAAAATAAATTTAAAATAAAAAATCAAGTGAGGGAACAAAAAAAGACAGGAATAGTAATAATGATAATGTACGTAGATGTTATTAAATAAAAAAAATGCATATGGAGAAAGAAAATGATAATGGAGAACAATATATATGCTAATCAACATCAATAATAAAAAATTCTCTAATAAAATGTTATAAGAATGTGGATTAATTTAAAAAGATCGACCATTTAAGAAACATATCTACAACACTAGTAAAAAAAAAAGACGTAAAAGGATAAATTTGGTAGGAAAAATATGACTAAAGAGTATTAAAAAAAGTAATAACGAAAAGTAGCAGATCAAAAAAAATAATGGGGGAAGTAGATAAATAGTACGAAAAGGAGGTATGAAAAACAACCAGTAAGGAAAGAACTAAGGAAAAATATTTATAGGGAAAAAAAGAGAAAAAGAAACAAGGAAAAATTTTTAAAACCCAGGAAATAAATGCAAAAAAATGCTCGTAACACACCAGGAAAATAAAGAAGAAATAAAGAAACCAGAAAAAAAAGAAAACGGAAAAAACATCTATACTAACAACACACAAGAAAATACCAGAGAGAAAAAAAGCAAGAAAAGAAAAAAAATAACAGGAAGAAAATGGAAAAGCAACTGTACACATAACACAGGACTATAAGACACTAAGAAACACTCAAACTTCCCTAACACACTCAATCCACGCCATCCACACCCGAGACACTCACACCTCTCCCTCTCCCTCTCTCTCTCTCTCTCTCTCTCTCTCTCTCTCTCTCTCTCTCTCTCTCTCTTCTCTCCCTCCCTCCTCTCTTTTCTCCTTTTCTTTCCTTCTCTCTTTTTCTCTTGACCACCTTCCCTCTCTCTTTTGCCCTTTCCTGAACCTTAATTCTTCCTCTTCTACTTCCTCCTTCTCTTCCTCCTCCTCCTCCTCCTCCTCCTCCTCCTCCTCCTCCTCCTCACAGAAACACCATAACTTGTCTTGGCTTCCTGTAAATATTCTTGTCCCTAGAGAGACTCATATTAGAGGAGGAGGAGGAGGAGGAGGAGGAGGAGGAGGAGGAGGAGGAGGAAGGGAGGAGGAGGAGGAGGAGGAGGAGGAGGAGGAGGAGGAGGAGAAGGAGGAGGAGGAGGAGGAGGAGGAGGAGGAGGAGGAGAAGGAGGAGGAGGAGTAGGAGGAAGTACAAAGAGGGCCAAGACAAAGAAGAAGACGAGGGGAGGGAAGAACAAAACCATGATGGAGGAGGAAGAAGAAGAAGAAGAAGAAGAAGAAGAAGAAGAAGAAGAAGAAGAAGAAGAAGAAGAAGAAGAAGAAGAAGAAGAAGAAGAAGAAGAAGAAGAAGAGGAGGAGGAGGAGGAGAAGTGCAATTACACCTCCACCTAGAACCTGGGTACCATAGTGACATGTAGGTAACTTTAAACCACTCGGCAAATGGCAAAGTGTCAAGGCGGCACGTGGTGGGATTCTACGCATCTACGCATGGATGTCCACTCGATTCCGCGGACACCACCTTATCTACTACGCCACCGCCTCCCTAGATAGACACAATCATGAGAGAGAGAGAGAGAGAGAGAGAGAGAGAGAGAGAGAGAGAGAGAGAGAGAGAGAATAAACACAATGAAAAAGGTGAAAGGCAGAAGATAAAGAAAAAAGACACGAGAAAGAAAAAATCTGTGCCCATAAAGACAACACAGAAACAAACAAGAAACACAGCAAAAAATTAGAGCAACACTAGACAAAACTACAACAATAAGCAAAACATCAACACTAAGGTAGGAAAACAAGACTACAACAGAACACACAAAGAAACGAAGAAGAAGAAGAAGAAGAAGAAGAAGAAGAGAAAGAAAAAAAGTTGTACCAATGAACACAACACATGAACAAAAACGCAACACAGTAACACTACAGTAAGAAAACAAGACTAGAGAAGAACAAAGAAAGAAAAGAAGAAAAGAAAACGGAAAAAGCTACACATTAAGACAACACAAACAAAGTAAGACAACAAAACTAACGCAACACAAGATAAAACGACAACAATAGGCAAAACAGCAACACTAAAGTAAGAAAAGAACACTACAACATAGAAAGAGAAGAAGAAGAAGAAAACAGAGAGAAAAACCTGGTCCTATTAATCCCTTCAATACCAGAACACATTTTTACCTTGAGATTTGTGTACGAATAGACTATTTTATTGACACTGGAAAGGGTCTATGGAGGTCAGAAGATTAATAGCCACAGTCTTCACTATTTTAATCCCCCACATGAGTTTCAGAAGCTGTATAAAGTCACCAAAGAGTATCCAGAATGAATATGGAAACGCGTCATGGTACTAAAGGGTTCAAGGCAACACAGAAACAAATAAGTAACACAACGGAACTGTAGCAACACAAGACCACAACATAGAGAGATAAAGAAGGGGACGACAAAAAGAAAGAATGAAAAATTGTATCTTTTAACGTAACACAGGAAAAACAAGACAAACCAATAACATTAGAGTAACATAAGAGAAGGCAACACAACACAGAAGAAAATAAAGAAGAGAAAAAAAAGAGGAAAAAAAAGAAGAGAAGAGAAAGGAGAAGGTGTACCCCTTAACACAACACAGGAACAAGCAACACAATAACACAAGAGTAAAATAAAAGACCACAGCATAGAAGAAGAGAAGAGGAAAAAGAAAAAAAAAAAAGAAAAAACTGTAGTCTTTAACTTTAACCCTTTACCCCTCACCCTTCATCCCTCACCCCTTCCCAACCCACACCTCCCCATTACCTCCCCTTCCCATCTCCCCTCAAATTGGCGACAGCTCCATTACAGGTGACAAACACGACACAAACACGAACTTAACCAGATGAATACGGGGAAAATTATACTCACAATTTCGTTTTTCTCTCCGACGTGTGTTTTACCGTTAATCAGACTCACGAACCCCCACTCCCTAAACCACACCTGTTCCCCTCTGCCCCCTGTTCCCCCTCCTCCCATAGGCCACCACTGTTCTCCCCCCGTCCCCCTCACAGGCCAGGTCGCTTCCAGAACCAATTTTTCCAGGGTTCCAGACACGTTCTCTCTCTCTCTCTCTCTCTCTCTCTCTCTCTCTCTCTCTCTCTCTCTCTCTCGTTCCAGCTAACTTGGCCGAGTTCTTCGAATATCTCAATACAGTGAACGTCTTGAACGCGCATTGTTGTGTCCTGAAGCGAGAACGAGAGCGAGAGAGAGAGAGAGAGAGAGAGAGAGAGAGAGAGAGAGAGAGAGAGAGAGAGAGAGAGAGAGAGAGTGGAAGGTGTTTATTAGATTTTTGTTATGATCTATATTTTTTTCTTGTGGGTTATGGTCTTCTCTTTTACAAGTGAGGAGGAGGAGGAATAATGATAATAATAATAATAATAATAATAATAAGAAGAAGAAGAAGAAGAAGAAGAAGAAGAAGAAGAAGAAAAAGAAAAAGAAGAATTGGAGAAAGAGGAAGAAAAAAAAGGAGGAGGAGGAAGAGGAAGAGGAGGAGGAGGAGGAGGAGGAGGAGGAGGAGGAGGAGGAGGAGGAGGAAGAATAATAATAATAATAATAATAATAATAATAATAATAATAATAATAATAATAATAATAATAATAATAATAATAATAATAATAATAATAATAATAATAATAATAATAATAATAATAATAATAATAATAATAATAATAATAATAATAATAATAATGATAAGAAGAAGAAGAAAAGAAGAAGAAGAAGAAGAAGAAGAAGAAGAAGAAGAAGAAGAAGAAGAAGAAGAAGAAGAAGAAGAAGAAGAAGAAGAAGAAGAAGAAGAAGAAGAAGAAGAGGAAGAGGAAGAAAAGGAGGAGGAGGAGGAGGAGGAGGAGGAGGAGGAGGAGGAGGAGGAGGAGGAGGAGGAGGAGGAGAAGGAGGAGGAAGATGGAAAAAAAAGGATGTAGAAGAAAAGAAAGTGGAAGAGTGGAAAAAAAGAGCAGAAGAAAATAAAACAAGTAAACAGAACCAAAAAAAAACAAGAGAACAATAAACAATAGACACTGATAACACCAAAACAAAAAAATAAAAGTAAAAATGAGAAGAAAAAACAGGAAAAATAAAACATTAGACACAACACACACACACACACACACACACACACACACACACACACACACACACACACACACACACACACACACACACACACACACACACACACACACACACACACACACAGACACACACACACACACACATAAAAAAAAATGAAAAAACTATCTAGAAAGTCGCACATGCAAGGAAATCTCTCAGGTGTGGTATTGATGACGGCACACCTGACGCACACCTGAGTCACGATATTAACAATGGGACTTCTGGTGACTTCCGTGAATCTTGAGACGCTTCACATTTCCTAACCTTTCCCAGAATTCTTGACTCAGGAGGCTGGCTTTAGTGATACAAGTGAAAGGTGTGTGAAGAAATGTGAAGCGTGTTATAAAAAGTGAAAGGTGAGTAAAAAAAAAGCGAAAAGAGTGGGAAAAAAGGTTAAATTGTATAGAATATTTTTATTAGAATTTTTGAAATGTTTTATTTATTAATTATTTTTTTATTCTGCTCTGATATTTGTACATTTGATTTCCCTTAACTTAGATCTGACATGAGTTGAATTTGTTGACAGGTGTGAAAGGTGTGAGAAAAGTAAAATAGTATAAATTATCATGGATTTCTTTTTATTAGTATTTATTTAGTCTGTTCTGGTATTTGTACACTTGATTTCCCTTAACTTCGATCTGACATTAGCTGAATTTGGTGACAAGTGTGAAAAGTGTGACAAAGTAAAATAGCATAGATTATTAAGGATTTGCATATTATTTTTTTTTATTTATTATTTATCTTCAGTGTGTTCTGATACATGTACATTTGATTTGCCTTAACTTAGATTTAACGTTAGCTGGTTTTGGTGACAGGTGTGAAAGATGTGAAAAATAAAATAAAATAGTATAGGTTATTAGGAATTTGTAAGTTTTTTTTTATGTTTATTATCTATTTTTAGTGTGTTCTGATATTTGTACATTTAATTTGCCGTAACTTAGATTTAACGTTAGCTGGTTTTGGTGACAAGTATGAAATTTGTGTGAAAAAGTGAAATAGTATAGAGTATTAAGAATGTGTAAGTTTTCATTTATCATTCCTTCTTAGTTTCTTCTGGCATATTTACACATGATCTACCTTAACTTAGATCTAATGTAACCTGGTTTTGGCGACAGGTGTGAAAGGTGAGTGAAAATTAGTAAACTCGTATAAATTATCAAGGACTTGTATTTTCTTTATTTACTATTTATTTTCAGTCTGTTCTAGAATACGTGCTATCAATTCATCTTAACTTGAATCTAACGTAAGCTGATATTTGTTACTTGTAGAATTCAGTGGAGTGAGATATTGAACAAGTATTTTTCTAGCCTTTTTTAATCATTCCAGTGTGTCGTAACCTAATTTAACCTAATGCAAGCAGATATTTGAGGGGTTTTTTTTATCATTTCAGTGTGACACAAGCTAACTTAGCAATGTAAACAGTTATATATTTTCTTAACATGACCTCTCTTAATATATCGTAACTTAGCCATCTAATGTAATCTAACTTTACCTAACTTACTTGAACTGCCTTTAACTTAATCTAACAACAATAACTCAACTTGTCCATCCAGTATAGTCAAACATTTTGTAACTTACACAAATACGAACATAACTTAACTTAACTTACATCAACTCAACCTAACTTAGTTCAAAATAACTCAGTCTAACCTAACCTGACCTTCCTTTAACTTACCTAACCTAACTTCTCCTTGACATAACCTAACAAAAAAAGGAAAAAAAGTAATACAATTTAAACTAACTAAGATGAAAAGGAAGAAAATAGAGACCAATTTCAGCACACAATAATGAGAGAGAGAGAGAGAGAGAGAGAGAGAGAGAGAGAGAGAGAGAGAGAGAGAGAGAACAAGGTGGTGTGAATGAGGCGAGGGCAGTGCGTCATTAAGAAAGTTAGGAAGTGGAGAGGAGGAGAAATGGAAGTTACACACTTTCTTCCCCCGAGTGCTGGAGCGTTGCGCTAATTACACTTACTCTTTGGTGGTGGTGGTGGTGGTGGTGGTGGTGGTGGTGGTGGTCGTGATGGTACAATACAATGTCTAATATTAAAGAAAAAATACAAAAAGATAGAGATACAGAATGACTATCAATTTTGGCATTTTTTCAATCTCAACTTGATTAATTTACAAAAAAATAAACAGTGGTCTATCTTTCCTTATTCTTTTTCCTTTTTTCTTTCCATCTACAAATCCATCTACATAATTATTACCTTATTTCCTTCCTATTCTTATTTTTTTCTTCTTTCCAGCTTTCTTCTTCTTACCTTGCTTCTACAGTCCTTCTCCTGTCTTCTTACTTTTATCCTCTATATATGTGCTACACTCTTAATATTCCTTCTTTCTTTCCTTCCTATTCTTCGCTCTATCTTTTCTTTCTTCTTTCTATATTTCGAATCTTAATATCTTCCTTGTATTTCCTATTTTTCATATTCTTTCATATCTTTTTCTTCATTCTTCTTTACATTTTCTTCCTACACTCCTGACTTTTCTTCTTTCCTCTCTATCCTTTTCTGCTTTCTTACCTCCCTCCCCTCCTTCCTTCCTTCTTTTTTCTTCCTTACAGTTCATTCTTATTCACATTTTCCTCTTCTTGCCTTCGTTGTTTCTCCAATACTCATAATTTTCCTTTTTTTCTTCATTCTTTCCTTTTTTTTATCATTCCTCTGCCTTTTTACACATTTAAATTTCCTTCTCTTCTCCTCCCTTTCTTTGTTTTCCCTATCCATCTTCCCTCTTCCAATTCTAACTTTCCTTCTCTTTTTCCTTACTTTCTTGTCTTCTTTCCTATCCATCGCCTCTTCTACATTTCTAACTCTCATCATCTCCTCTCTTCTTCCCTCCTTGTTTTTACTTAGCCATCTCTCTCTTCATACACATCTTTCTTTCTCTCCTCTACTTCCTTCGCTGTTTATCCTATACACCTCCTATCCTACACTTCCATCTTTCCTTATTGCCTTTCCATCCTTTTTTTCCTCTATGCTACATTTTAAATTTTTCTCTTCTTTCCTTCTTTCCTTAATCTTTCCTATTCATCTACCCTTCTACGCTTCTTCCTTTCTTATTTTTTTCCTATCCATTTCCCCTCCTACACTTCTAAGTTTCCTTCTCTCCTCTCCTCTCCTTCCTTCCTTCCTTTCATCGTTATATTTTTGTATCCATCTCCTTCCTATGCTTCTTTCCTTCTCTACTTCCTTCCTTGTTTTACCTACGCATCTGAGCTCCTACGCTTCTAACTTTCCTTCTCTCCTTTCCTTCCTTTCCATTCCTCCCACGCTCATGACTGGGTGAGATAATGAAGGTGCAAGACAAGAGGATATCAAGAGAGCTCAGATCAGGAGGCGGGCTAAAGGAGAGGGGGGAATGTTCTACCTAATTTGGGCATTCAGAAAGTATGCCAGCAGGTGAAAGGCGATAGGTAGTGGTTTAATTTGCATATCTAACCCTTTTTCCTCATACCATTTTCTTTTATTGAGTTTTTGTATATCTAACACTTCTTTGTTTTGTTTTTGTTGTTCTTGTTGTTTTTGTGTCTTCTTTTCCTTAGTTCTTTTTTTATAGTTTTTTTTCGTATATATGTTCCCATTTTCTTTATCTTCTTTCTTCTCTTTTTTTTTATCTGATGTTTTATCGTTATCAGTTATTATGATTTTTATTTCCTTCTCTTTTTTTTTAAGTGCTGTTATTTATCATCGTGCTTTGTGCTGGTATTAAATTAGCCTATATTTTTATTTCATTTTTCTTATCGTATTTTTTTTCTTTTACTATCTCACTTTTTTTCTTTGTCTTTCTTTTTATAACATATTTCCTTTTTTCCTGATCTCTTTCTACTTCCATATATTTTCCTTGGCTGTATTTCCTTTTTTTGCCTGTATTTCCTTTTTTTTCCTCCATAGCTTTTTTTTTAAATGGTAACTCCATTCATTATTCATTACATTATCATCACCATCATTCTTTCTTCTCTTCATCGTCCATTATTATCACTCCTACTCTATTTTCCTTCCTTTCACTCCTTCCCTCCGCCATGCAGTCAATGATACGTGGCACAGACACAGTATACTAAAAACTCAATGTTGTTTATCGCCACGTGGTCACTCAATGCCTCCTACACGCCTCTTGAATGCCTCTTAATTGACTCTTTCAGCTGGCAGGGTATGAGAGTGATGAAGGGAGAGGAGGTGGAGTAATATTATCCATGTTTTATACCTACGTTTTTCATCCTCTCAAGTAGAGTGGTGAAAAATAAAGGTAATGCCAATGTACATAATGCATAAGTAATTTATAAAGAGTTTGTGAATGTATTATACACGCTTTCACATACGTACACACATACAGACAGACACTCTCGCACGTATTACATACATGAATGTAGCTTATGTAGCATTGTATACTGGATATGAGCATATATTTTGTTAGATAAAACACATGCGTCGTGATACACACACACACACACACACACACACACACACACACACACACACACACACACACACACACACACACACACACACACAGTTTATTGACCAAAGGAAGGAAAGAGAAAAAAGAAAGAAAGAAAAGGGGCAATTTCACCGTCATAGAGAATACAGAATCAAACAAAATACAAAATTACAGACTTCTTATTTGTCCAAAAGAGCTGAGAAAAAAAAATGTTGGTTGTAGAGGACTGACACACACGCACACACACACACACACACACACACACACACACACACACACACACACACACACACACACACACACAAAAGACACACGTTTTCAAAGAAGTTCACCTCAATGGCTGCTCACAATGGAGTTTCCTCATCAAAGTGTCTCAAAAAGAAGCTTCTCGGAAAAAAAGAGCACATAATAAGCAAGTGAAATGAATAAATGAATAGAGCTTCACAAAAAAAAGTTAAAGGAATAAAGAAAAGAATGAATAAAGAAATGAATGCATGAATGAATATAGAGAAACAAACAAAGGAAAATACATGAATAAAAAATGAATTGATACAGATGAGTGCAAAAAAGAATGTAGAGGAATAAATCTTGTGAAGAAGAACGATAGTGAACAATGAATATACAAACCCAAATAGCGTAAACATACTGACACACAAACAAACAACACACAATAACACAATACACACTTTTAAAGCCACACTAAACACCACTAACACACACTAAGATGAACAAACTAACACATACAACACAAAGCAACACAACACATACTAACACACACAAACACAGACACACTCCACTCCTTCCCAATCAAAAAGGCAGCGTAACAGTGAACGAGGCGCAGGATGGAAACAAAAATATGAACCCTGTATAATCGAGCAGCAAATCCGGACCGAGAGGATACACTGATATGCAGGACGGATGACAATGTGATCACCGGCAGAGATATGGGCACAGGGGATGAAAAACTGCCAGCCCGCAATATCTCTTTAATGGAGTTTTGTGATAGAGAAACAGTGAGATGCGAGGGTTGAAGGAATACATAGTTGACTTATTCATTTTTTTTTTTTTGTGTGTGTGTGTCTGTGTGTTTACTCTTATTGATAGAGAAAACAGTGATATCGAGGGTTGAAGGAATACATAACTGACTTATTCATTGTTTGTGTGTGTGTGTGTGTGTGTGTGTGTGTGTGTGTGTGTGTGTGTGTGTGTGTGTGTGTGTGTGTGTGTGTGTGTGTGTGTGTGTTTACTGTTATTGACAGAGAAACAGTGAGATAATAGAGTAGAAGGAACATATTGAGTTAACTTATTCACAGGGTTTTTTTTTATACATATATTTACCCTTATTGGTAAAGAAATAGTGAAATACAAGGACTGAAGGAATATATATATATATATATATATATATATATATATATATATATATATATATATATATATATATATATATATATATATATATATATATATATATATATATATATATATATATATATATATATATATATATATATATATATATATATATATATATATATATATATATATATATATATATATATATATATATATATATATATATATATATATATATATATATATATATATATATATATATATATATATATATATATATATATATATATATATATTAGTTAGTTTGTTCACTGTTGTCTTTTGGGGTGTATTTACTCTTACTGATGTAGAAACAGAGATTAAGGGTTGAAGGAACACATTTAGTTAAGTTATTCACCTTTTTAGACGTATTTGCTGTTATTGATAGAGAAACGGTGAAATACGAGGATTGAAGAAACCTATAGTTTATTTATTCACTTGATTTTTGGGTGTATTTACTCTCACTGATAGAAAAACAGTGAGATTGAGTTAACTTATTCAATTTTTTTTTTTACGTACCTACTCTTATTGATAGAGATACAGTGAAATACATATATGTTAACTTGTTCACTGAGATTGTTGGTGTATTTGCTGATAGAGAAACAGTGAGGTCGAGGGTTGAAGGAACATATACTTAGATTTTTTCACTGTTATTTTTCTCCTACTCTCTGACAATTCTTGGACATTTCTTCCTGTTTTATAGTATTTTTTTTTTTAATATCATAGAGGCTAAAAATTGTAAATCTGTTCTTTTTCTTATTTTTTTCCGTGAAGGTGTTTACAAAGGTCTCATACATTGGCTTCAGTGTTGTGAATTGTTACATGTGGCAGTGAAAATATTGAGTTAGGAAGTCCACAAGTCTGGACAGAGATGCATACAAAATAGCATAACAAATTTACTGACTAATAAGAAAAAAATGTATATCGAGTGTTTTCAAAAAGATTTATCTATTTATTTCTTTTCCTTTTTTTTATATTATGGCCTATAGCGCCTGTAGGTCTACTTGAAGAGTATGGGAAGCGCTGTCCGGCTTCCACTCATTAGCGGCGCAGGTAATTTTATTTATAGTGGTAGCCATATTAGGGCCCATATCACCACCCAAGCGCATCTTGGGTACCATGGTAACATGTAACTTTAAACCACTCGACAAATGACAAAGTTTCAAGGCGGCACGTGGTAGGATTCGAACCTACACATGGACATCTGCCCAAGCCCACGCTCACCACCTTATCCACTACGCCACCGACCCCCTGGATTAGATTCTCTTTCAAATGAATTCTATGAAAGAGAAATATTGAAGTACACTCATTGTTTTAGTTTTTAGATTGTCAACAATACAAGACACCTGAAAAAAAGGATAAAAAAGATGAACAGATAGATCTAAAAATGTATAATGCGGAAAAAAGGGTAAAAAAAAGATGAACTGATAGATTTAAAAATGTAGATTGCACTGTCCTTCGAATTCATTTTTGTGACAAACAAATGAAAGACAAATACTTTAGATAATAGTTAGGTTATGGAGTGTACACGTCTGGAGACTCATGAAAAATAAAATATAATACAATAGAAATAGGAACAAAGAAATCAAACAAAGAACAAAACATCGAAACACATAACTAGAGAACAAATCCACTGTGCAATCCGTTTTCTTACTTCCAATAGACTTCTTCTTTGCCGATCTTCTCCCTCTTCCCAAATTGTCCTTTTCCCTCTTCCTCCTTTTTCCTCCACTTTCCTTCTTACTTCCTTTCCAAACCTTGTTCCTTCCTCTGCATTACCTACTTCCTGCCTCTTCCTTTATCCTCCTCTTCTTTCTTTTCCTTCTGATCCTCTCCCTTCTATCTCCTCCCTCCCTCTCTTCCTTCCTTCCACTCTCCTTTCCTTGCTCTTTCCTTCACTTTCCTCCATCTTCCTTCATTCTTTCCATTTCTCCTTACTTTCCTGCCAGTCCTTCCTCCAACCATTTCTCGTTCCAGTTTTCCCTTCCCTTCCTTCCAAATGTTCCTCCATCCTACCCTTCCTACCAACTCTTTCTCTTCCTCCCCCTTCCTTTCCTCCTGCCAGGCCTCCCAACCCTCCCTCCCTCTCTTACTCCATCCCTCCTTGTCTCCCACTAACCTCTTCCCCTCTCCCACCTACCAACTATCCCTCACCCTCCTTTCCTCCTCCTCTCTCCTCCTTCTGTCCTGCCAACTTACCCCCCTCCCGGCCCCCTTAGCCCCCCAGGCAAGGCTTCAGCAGATCGGCGAAATACCAGGCAAGACTGAGGCAATTTAGAGAAGGGAATGAGATTTCCTCCCGGCCAGACACGATCCCGGGGCTGTCGGTTTTTGTAATTATATTCACTTGAGAAGTGTGAACACCCCGGGGGGCCTTGGCATGGGAGAGGAGGAAGGGGGAGGAGTGGAGGAGGGAAGGAGGGTTTACATTGGGGGAGAGGGGGAGAATGGGGGAAAGTCAAAGCCATCAGGAGTCGATGTGAAAAGCAAGAGGAACAGGAGGAGGAGGAGGAGGAGGAGGAGGAGGAGGAGGAGGAGGAAGAGAGAGGAGTGAAGGAGGAGGACGACGACAAGAAGCAACATAAAAGAAGAAGAGTTGGAGTGTTGAACGAAATGGAGAGAGAGAGAGAGAGAGAGAGAGAGAGAGAGAGAGAGAGAGAGAGAGAGAGAGAGAGAGAGAGAGAGAGAGAGAGAGAGAGAGAGAGAGAGAGAGAGAGAGAGAGAGAGAGAGAGAGAAAGAAGAGATCGAAAGAGAAGTAGGAGGAAAATAACAAAGGAAGAGGAGGGAGAGAGAAAAGAGAGTAAGAACATCCCTCCCCCCTTCTCTCTCTCTCTCTCTCTCTCTCTCTCTCTCTCTCTCTCTCTCTCTCTCTCTCTCCCCAACACTCGTCTCATTGCAGTACAAGTGTCTCCTTCACCACGCCAGGAGAACACTAGTGAACTACGAAAGAAAAATAATTATAATGAAGTTCACGTGTCTCGGATTCCTTCAATGCGGAGACTTAAAGAGAAGGGAACCAAGGAAAGTAGGAAAACAACACAGACATTATTCACACGTGTATTGTAAACTGATCGAGGGAAAAAAAAAGAAAAACTAAAGAGAATATACTCACAAATAATAAGTGCATAAAACAACGACAAAAAAATAGATTAATAACAAAGAAATCCTTAAAAAAAATAAACTTACAAATAAACAAAAAAAACAGGTATAATTTACAAATAAACTAAACTAAAAAAAAAATTAAGTGACAGACAGAAAACAAAGACAGACGGACAGAAAGACAGACAGACAGACAGACAGACAGACGGGTTAATCAGAGAAAGGCATTATGAGGGGAAGAAACGATGGGAAGGAGGAAGAAGTTAGTAAAGTGAGAAAAATGAGAATGGGAGGAGGAAGAGGAGGAGGAGGAGGAGGAGGGGAGGAGAAGGAAGAAGAGGACGAGGATGTCTACGTTTCCTGATGGCCAGAGAGAGACAAAGAAAAGATAAATGACAGTGAAAAGAAAGTAAGAAATAAGAAAAGTAGAAAACCCTTCACTACTCATCACTATTTACAATTTTAAGTGGAAAACCAAGACAAATTTAAAAAAAGGTGGAAGAAAACAGGTGAAAGTGAAAATGTGGAAGGGAGAGATGGAATAAATGATGATGGTGGTCGTGTGGTGAGCGAGTGGATGGTATTGCAGGATTTTGTGGGTGATGAAAATGGTGTGGATGGAGATTAAAGTGGAATAGGGTGAAATAAACTAAGGTGATGGTGGTGATGAAGGTGGTAGTGATGGTGGTGGTGGTGGTGGATTGACAGGAGTGGTGTTAGTGATGTGGTGGTGGTGGTAGTGGTGGTGTTGCTGGTAGAGTATCTAATCGGAGTGGTGTTAATGTTGTGGCGTTGATGGTGTGTGCTTGTGTAATGTTAGTGGTGGTGGTGGTGGTGGTGATGCTGGTGGAATATTTAATAGGAGTGGTGTTAGTGACATGGTGGTGGTGATGTGTGCTTGGGTAGTGATAGTGGTGGTGGTGGTGGTGGTGGTGGTGGTGGTGGTGTACAAGGGCGGGCGTGACACAAGGGCGTAGCAGCACCTGGATATTTTCATGATCATGGGGGAGAAAGTTACAAGTTTTAATGAGTCCAGTGAACTCGCCGGCCAAAAGGGAACCAAAGTTAAGCCCGGACGACACCTGAAACTGGAACCACTACCAACACTACCACCACCACCACCACCACCACCACTACCACTACCACCACTACCACCACTACCACCACCGCCACTACCACCACCACCACCACCACCACTACCACTACCACCACCACTGTTACTACTACTACTACTACTACTACTACTACCACCATCACCACCACTAATAATAATAATAATAATAATAATAATAATGATATTACTACCATCGCTACAACCACCACCACCACCACTACCAAACCACAACTAATAAAGAAACCAGAACTATCAACATTACCATCACAACCATCATAACTACGACCACCACCACCACCACCACCACCACCACCACCACCACCAAAGACTAATCAAACTAAACGAAAACAAACCTAAAAAAAAAAATAGACAAAAACACACCCAAAACAACCGTTCCCTTTCTTTCCCTCTCTTTCCTTGCCCTAATAAACGAAACCACGTAAAGAAAAAGAAAATAAAAATGAAAAAAACACACACAAAACAACAAGAACAGCAGTAATAATAACAACAACACGCAGACCACCTACAATCATCTCTCTGAACCTAATCACACACACGTTAATGAGACGCATAAATATAGTACTAATCTCGCTCCGGTTCTCGCCACAACATTCTTGCCTCTATGTAAGAAGACCTGGAGCGGCAACACAATGCTCCGCGAGACAAAAGCTTTAATGGTTCAGCCTGAAATTGAGTGCAAGTGTAATTTGGACACGAGAGAGAGAGAGAGAGAGAGAGAGAGAGAGAGAGAGAGAGAGAGAGAGAGAGAGAGAGAGAGAGAGAGAGAGAGAGAGAGAGAGAGAGAGAGAATTATATCCTTTATTTCTGTTTCTTCCTCTTTCTTATGGTTTTGATGTTTTGTGTCTATTTTCTACATTTTTTTTTCTTTTACTGTTTTTTTGTTCTTATTACTCTAAAAATATGCTTCCAGTTTGGTCGAAAAGGGATTGTTCTTATCTTTCGTATTTATTTATTTGTATATTTATTTATTTACTTAGATAGATAGATATAGATAGATAGATAGATAGATAGATAGATAGATAGAGAGAGAGAGAGAGAGAGAGAGAGAGAGAGAGAGTATTTTTTTTTTTCCTAGAGACAAATAAAACACTTGTCTTTGTTTCGAGAGAATGTCTGGCTAGAGAGCCTGGGGGATGAATGGACCGTCTGTTCAAGTGTTCAAGTTCCGGTGCCGACTCAATAACGTGCATGTATCAACAACACACTTCATCACTTCATTCCGGCATACCTGTAAACATCAGTCTCGACAGGTGACTTGTGCTCCCTTCCGTAAGTCAATCTGATTATTGACATCTGAATGTCGAAAAAACCTTCACATGTTAGCTGACGAGAAGAAGGCAGTTGCATTTGATAGTAGTTTTCAAGCTTTCTCTATGCCAAATTTTAGAGTTCCTTGCATTCTTATTCAAGAAATCTTAAATAATTAAATAACTGTTTGATAGGTAGAGATACCGAACCAATAAGTGATTAGTTTCATATCTGTCCTAAGGTTTGTTCACAAATTGTTTGTTTAGCATTAAAGAAGAGCCAGTGTGAACGCTGTTCGCGGGACGCAGAAAATACAACAGAGGTGGAATGCTGCAAGATAAATGTTCCAGAATCAAACGATAGCGAGGATGAAGCAGATAACGACGCAATGACGATCCCTCGGTGTTTTTCACACATAAAGAAGAAATCTTGAAACACTGGAACACATAATTCAAAAATAATTTGAGAAAAATTTGGTTATAATTTCCAGCGAATGATCAGCAAATTCTAATTCAAACGGTTTACTTACCATCACTTAACTGTCAAACATCAGCAACATTGTGTTGATCCAAACACTGGACCAAACACTTAGGCGATTAAAAGAAGCTGGCCAGATTCAAAAGTTTGCATTTTGAAAAAAAAAAAAAAGGTAAAAGAAATGAACAAAAGAAACAATCTTCTAATCTACAGGAGGCAGTTCTTGTATAAGCCATGTAAACCTACCACCACTCATCCTCCCTATCAAGAAATGTATCTAATCTTCTAAAGTCCTCCATTAGCTAGACACTACCATTAGATTGCTGTTCCTATCCAGTCACACACGAACATACACACATTTACGGGCAGGAGACATGCAAAGTACACTATAACACACAAAGTTGCCTCACCTTGTTTCATTGATCAGCTGTGTCTTGCACACTTTCAAACCAAAGCCATTTTTTTCATTTACTAACTACGATTTTATATTTTGGATCAAAATTTATATGAAATTTGAGAGATTTCGGCCAAAATTCTTTGAGAGCCATGAATGAAGGCACGTCGTGTGCCATGCATCAGACACTAGCAGTACGAGGGGGGTCCTTTAGGGGTGAGAGGACTCACTTCATGACAGTGGCTGGGGTGTGGTGTGTGGTGGGTCATTGGTCATGGCGAGCCGTGTGAGGTGAAGCAAGGCTTCACTGTCCTCACGCCCACAGGACTGCTGGGGCGGACCCTTGGGGAGGAAGGGTTCGTCCTCGTAGCTGTATAGATAGGTTGACTTCATTGGCGTACGCCATAACACCATACGCTCATAACGTTAACATGGAAACTCGCATCGCTATCGAGGAAACTGGAATCGCATCGTTATCGAAGAAACTGGTATCACATCGTTATCGTGGAAACTCGTATCGTTATCGTGGACACTCGCATCTTTATCGTGAAAATTCTTATCGTTATCATGGAAACTAAAATCGTATCGTTATCGTGGAAACTCGCATCGTTATCGTGGAAACTCGTATTGTTATCGTGGAATCGCATCGTTATCGTGGAAAATTGCATCGTCATCGTGGAAATTTGTATCGTTATCATGGAAATTGGTATCGTTATCGTGTCATCGCATCACTATCATTGACATGCGAACCGTTGTTTATCTATTTAATTAATTAATTTATATATTTATCCTAACAAAAAATTCGTTATCATTAGTAAAGTCTATACAGCACAAAACTCATATGATGATACCCGACAGTCCTCAATGACAAAAACTTCAGCAAAGCTCGGTAAATTTCCTAACACATATTGTATAATTTCGGGACATTCCTTTCCACATCATTGCTAAGTGGTTATTATTTCTTACATTTCCATATTTCATTTAAAAGACGCACTGAGAGCCTTTTTATTGGCACTCTAATGTAATTATAATAATATTCGTAATTCAAGTATTGCCTCTGCCATTAAGTGCCTTTTATTGTGTCTGTGTTTCAAAACTACAGAAGAGTTTATTACCTTTATTATTATTATTATTATTATTATTATTATTATTATTATTATTATTATTATTATTATTATTATTATTATTATTAGTAGTAGTAGTAGTAGTAGTAGTAGTAGTAGTAGTTTCATTATTATTATTATTATCATTATTATTATTATTATTATTATTATTATTATTATTATTATTATTATTATTATTATTATTGTTATTATTATTACTATTATTAGCGTTATTATTATTATTTAGTAGTAGTAGTAGTAGTAGTAGTAGTAGTAGTAGTAGTAGTAGTTTCATTATTATTATTATCATTATTATTATTATTATTATTATTATTATTATTATTATTATTATTATTATTATTATTATCATTATTATCATTATTATTGTTACTGTATTATTATCATTGTCATCAACCTTATTACTATTGCTATCATTATTACTATTACAATTTTCTGACAAATATATGTACAAATAAAATAAATAAATAAATAAAACATGCAGATCGTATGCCACAGTAGAATTTGACTCTCGTTGATCACATTGGCTGTACATCTCATACCAAAATAGCACCAAACAGACAGACACACAGACAATAGACACAATAAAAAGACAAATAAACGAAATAAAACAGACAATTGAACTGAAATGGAAAACAAAGGAACAGAAAATACTGAAAAAAAAACAAAAAACGAACAACTTCATTCAAATAGACAGGCGGACAACACATACAATACTAAGAGAATAAACAAATAAATAAACAAGTAAAATATTTCGCTATCTTATTATTTCGTCTCTTTTCACGTATCTATTTCACGCAACCAAACTTTAAAAGGCACAACGAACAAAGTTAAGGTCCCGCGTTGCCTCTCCCTGTATGAAAAGTATATGAAAACTACGAATACAAAAATACCGCAACTTTTTTTTTCGCTAGTTACTTTTATTTAGTTTCCCTTCCCTCATCCAACTAAGCCCTGCCTACCTCTGTACGTACCTACCTTTCCCCTCCTGTATTCCCCTTCTTTTTTTTTTTTATACTACATTCCACACCACATTCTATTCTCTCTCTCTCTCTCTCTCTCTCTCTCTCTCTCTCTCTCTCTCTCTCTCTCTCTCTTAAAAATATTTCCTTCGACAACTCTCCAACAATTAAGAAGGAAAAAAAAAATCCTTCCTTATATTCCAGAGGTTTCAAGACAAAAATTAAAGAAAGGAGGGAAAAATGCGAGGAAGGAAAAAAATAAGTTACCACCCACAGTACTCCCAGCTGAACCCAGAACGTGGAAAGGTTCTTAAATGGAGCACGTGGGAGGAGAGGAAAGGAGAGGCAGTTGAAACGGGAGGGGAAAAAAAGAGGGGGAGAAAAAGCTCCTTGTATTCATGTGGCTTTCATTTCCTTGGTCATTTAATTAATTACGAGGAGCGAGAACTTACTTTGCCGGGGTTCAAGAGTCAGGTCAGGTCAGGTCAGGTAAGGTGAGGCAGACGTGACCTGACCTGACTTTATGACCTTTTTTATTATTCATTATCTATCATTTATTGTAATGAAAGAGGAAATTAACTAGAAGATTAGTGGATTAAAATATGAATGTGTAGACCTGTAGGTGGAGTATGTAAGTCATGTTACGTTTGGTTAGGTTAGCTTATTAAATGAGGTTAGGTTGGGTTGGATTAGGTTAGGTTAGCTTATTAAATGAGGTTAGGTTGGGTTGGGTTAGGTTAGGTTAGCTTATTTTAAGATTTATTAGGTTATGTTACGTTGTCTTAAATGAAATTGGGTTAGGTTAGGTCAGGTTATCTTAAATTAAATTAAATTAGGTTAGATAAGGTTAGGTAAACTCAAAATTATATTAGGTTAGACAATGTTTAATAGGCAGAACAGAATAGATTACACTAGATTACACGTAAACGAAGGTAAAGAATGATAAGGTATGGTACTATAATGTTAGATTAAGTTAGGTTAGGTTAGGTTAGATTAACTGACATCAAAACCAAAGTACGGTCAGGCATTTTTTTATGTAAGAGAAAGAACTGCCAAGGGTATAAAAACTATATTAGAAAAAAAGGCCCACTAAAATTGCAGTCTCTATAAAAGATTAGAGTTCGAGAAAAGGTAACGTTAGATTGACCTGGGTAGCGTTAGATTAGCAGATAATCAGGGTAGCTATAAGTAGTAGTAGTAGATGAGAAGGTGTCTATTCTGAAGATTAGATTAACTTAGGTTGTATTTAGTAGATAAGGAAGATAAGTTAAAGGAAACCCAGCACACATATAGACCAGTATTCAGAAAGGCCTTACTTCTCATCATGACTTTTCCATGGTCAAAAAGATCATTAGCCACACTTTTTTCAGGCGTTTTTCGTTTAATGATCTAAAAAAAATGCTGTTAATCTATCACTAAAATCATAAGAACTCTTAAAAGTACGTGTAACTTCAACTTGAGCCTCTTGTAAAAGTATAGAGGTGAATGACATAAATATTTAAGAATATAGTCCGTAGATACACAGTAGAGTGGAAAAATAGACATCCATTTTGAGTCGGAGGGAAACACACTGACACACACACACACACACACACACACGCTCGGTAGCTCAGTGGTTAGAGCGCTGGCTTCAGAAGCCAGAGGACCGGGGTTCGATTCCCGGCCGGGTGGAGATATTTGGGTGTGTCTCCTTTCACGTGTAGCCCCTGTTCACCTAGCAGTGAGTAGGTACGGGATGTAAATCGAGGAGTTCTGACCTTGTTGTCCCGGTGTGTGGTGTGTGCCTGGTCTCAGGCCTATCCGAAGATCGGAAATAATGAGCTCTGAGCTCGTTCCGTAGGATAATGTCTGGCTGTCTCGTCAGAGACTGCAGCAGATCAAACAGTGAAACACACACACACACACACCACTCAGTCTCCCTTCCACCTTCCCACTCACAAGGGCGGAGTTAAAAAGCACAGGACACAAAATGCCATCCACTTTCTCCCTCTCTCTCTCTCTCTCTCTCTCTCTCTCTCTCTCTCTCTCTCTCTCTCTCTCTCTATAAGGTCAGTGAAAAAGCACCGCCTATTTTGCCTTTCTTTTCTCCCTGGTCGCGTTATCCTTTGACCGCGCCTCGTAAGCACTGCAAAAATACCAAGAGGGAAAGAAAGAGTAATATAAAAGTACATCTGAATAATTAATCCTATCGTCATATTCACCTAAATTATTCTGGCATACTAAGTTAATTTGCATTTTGGTTATTACTGTGGAGGCAACTTTTTTCTTCTGCTGCCAGTGAGAGAGAGAGAGAGAGAGAGAGAGAGAGAGAGAGAGAGAGAGAGAGAGAGAGAGAGAGAGAGAGAGAGAGAGAGAGAGAGAGAGAGAGAGAGAAATCTATAACTCTTATATAAAAGCAGGTACATTGTCATCCTGTCTATCTCTCTCTCTGTCTTTATCCATCTACCTGTTTGTCTGTCTACCTGTCTGTCTGTCTGTTTACCTGAAAGCTTCTCTCCCTCATAAAGTATTAATTCAACAACTCTGTCTATATCAATTAATTCTCAGATAGTATGTGATACCCGAGGACACATCACCTTTATCAAACGTGCTACACAACATACAGTAAATAATAAAAGCAACAACAATAATAGCAAAGGATAAAACACACTCACTCTCGTACTCAACCATACCTATCACACACACACACGCGCTGGCTTCACAAGCCAGAGGACCGGGGTTCGATTCCCCGGCCGGGTGGAGATATTTGGATGT
>NC_059286.1:15437003-15449503 GCF_017591435.1 Portunus trituberculatus
TTTCAAAGCAAACACAAGAAGAAAAACACAAAAATAAAGAGAAAAGAAAATCAAAGGGAAAAAACACCACCACCACCACCACTACTAAAGAATAAAGACAATTAAATTAAAAATAAATGAACAAAAATAACACAGAAGAATGAAAATCAATAACAATGCCAAATTTTTCCAAACAAAACACAGGAAAAGAAACCACACAAATAAAGAAAATAGGAAAGTTAAACAAGGAAAACTATAGAAATTAAAGACAAACAGATGAAAAATAAACAAAAATAACACTCAGAAACTAAAGAATCAATAACAATGACAATTTTTTTAAACACAAGAAAAGAGAACTAAATATAGAAAACAGGAAAATTAAAAAGAAAACACCACCACCATCACCACCACCACCACCACCACCACCACCACCACCATCATCATTAATAAACAAAAAAATAACACAGAATAAAAATCAATAATAATAGCAAATTTTTCCAGACACAAAAATAAAGAAAATAGGAAAGTCAAACAAGGAAAACCCAAGAAAAAAAAAGACAACCAGATGAAAATAGATAAAAATAACACTCAGAAACTTCAAAAAATCAATAAAAATGACAACTTTTCCAACAAACACAAGAGAAAAGTTAAACCATATAGAAAACAGGAAAATCAACGAGGAAAACACCACCACCATCACCACCTGTATTAAAACAAAATAAAAAAACAGACATCTATATATAAAAATAAGGAAAAACAACACAGAAGCACAAAAATAAAAAAAACAGTGACAAATTTTCAAAGGAAACACATTAAAGAAACACAAAAAAAAATCAAGAAAACAAGAAAATAAAAAAGAAACACCACCACCACCACCACCACAAAAAAAAGCAGACCTCTGAAATTAAAAAATAAACAAAAATAACACACAGAAGCATAAGAATAAAAAAGAACAATGACAAATTTTTCAAAGTAAGTACATTAAAAGAAAACAAAATAATAAATAAACCAAGAATGAAAAATACTAAAGAAAAACAGACAACAAAATACAACAATGAAAACAAACACCAACCACACACCAAGCATAAAAATAAACAAAATAACACAGAAGCATAAAAACAAAACTTAAAAAACAAAGAAAACAAGAAAATCAACAATGAAAACAAACACCACCACCACCACCACCACCACCACTAAAAAAAAAAACAGACAACAAAATACAAAAATAAACAAAAATAACACAGAAGCATAAAATAAAACTTAAAAAAAAAAGAAAACATGAAAATCAACAATGAAAACAAACACCACCACCACCAACCACCACCACTAAAAATAAAACAGTCAATAAAATAAAAACATAAGCAAAAAATAATACACAGAAGGAGAAGAATCAGAAACATGTATTACAGCGAGACTCAGATGGCAAGGAGGAAAAAGAGTCAATGAAAACCTAAGAGGCGAAGCTCCCAGAGTGGCTGTGCGGAGGGTGGAGGAGGAGGGTGGAGGTGGAGTGTGCGTGGGGGTGGAGGGTGTGTTGTGGAGTGCAGGTGGCGAGGGAAACAGCCAATTTAAGGTGGGCTATTGGTGCCATCCATCGCCTCACCGGGATCCAACTGACATTATCAAAGGTAACCAAGAAGCAATAAGTTGAGATTTGCCACGCCTGACTTACTTCGCACTAACCTCCTCCTCTTCCTCTTCCTCCTCCTCTTCTGCCTCTTACTTCTTCTTATGCCTCTCTCCCTCTCTTGCTTTCTCTTCATTTCTTCCTCCAGTTGCCTCTTATCCTCTCCTTCCCTCGGTTTTTCTTCGTCTCTCTCTGATTTCTCTCTCCGAGTTATTATCTTCCTCTTATTTCTTAATGTTCTTTTTTTCCCTCCTATGTCTCTTTCCTCTCTCATGCTTCTCCTCTCTTCTCTCAACTGGTTTTTTTTCTGTTTCCTTCCTTCTCTCCCTCCTTAGTTTTTCTCTCTCTCTCTCTCTCTCTCTCTCTCTCTCTCTCTCTCTCTCTCTCTCTCTCTCATCATTCTTCTTTTCATATTTCTACACTTCATCCTTTTCTTTCTTTTTTCTCTTCTTCTGCCTCCTCCTCCTTTTCATGATCTCTCCAATACTAACTTTTCTGCCTCCTCATTTCTTATTTCTTATTCTCTTTCTTCTTCTTTCTCCTCTTCTTTCTCCTTCTCCTCCATCTTTTCATCTTCTTCTTTATTCTCTATCTACTTACTGCCTTCTTTCTAATCCTGTTTTCTTTTGATTTTATCCTTCTACCTCTTATTGTCTTTGTTCCTTCCTTCTCTTTTTCCTCATCTACATGTTTTATTACCTTCTCTTCTATTCTCACTTCTACTTTCATTCCTAATATCTCACATCTTCCATACCGTTCGTTTCCTTAATTGTGTTTTCCTTGTTATTTTTTTCTTTTCTTCTCCTTTCATTTTATGTTTTCAATTGGTTTGTTTTTCTTTATCTATTCACATATTTTTTTTTCCTTTTCTTCATCATGTTCTATATTTTCTCCATCTTCGTTTTTTCTATGTTTTCATTCCCTTGCTTTCTTTTTTCACTGTTACCATTACTTTGTTGATCGTGTTTCCTTTCTTATCTATTTTCTTTATTTTTTTTTGTTTTCCTTTCGTTCCTCCACATTTTTTTTTCATACATTTCTCTTTTCGTTATTTTTGCCTCGCGGTTTTTTTTTTTTTTTCCTTATCCTGCTTTTCTTTCCAATTCCTCACTTTTCACAATTTTTCCATTGGTATAAATCTCTCTCTCTCTCTCTCTCTCTCTCTCTCTCTCTCTCTCTCTCTGGACTACGCACCACAATAACTGCTAACTCGTGACTAGGCTCTTTTTCCCCCAGCCCCCTACCCTTCTCCCACACCAATAACAATTAAACCCCTACTTGTGACTCAAACCGGTATTTCCCTCCCCACTCTCCCCTCTCCCTCTCCCCCACTCTCCTCTACTCTCCCACCATCTATGACTTTCCTTTTTCCCTATTTGTCTGTTTCCTTTTGTTTATTCTGTCTAATTCACTTTGTTTCCTTCTATTTCTATCTATGTCTTCTTTTCCTTTCCTTTTCTCTTCTCTCTTCCATCTCTTCTGTCCCTTTTTCATGATTTTCTCTTATTTTGTCTATTTGATTCCTATTTTGTGTTTTCTTTTGCTCCTCTTCCTCTTTTCTCTTTTATCTCTTCTGTCTCTTCCTCCTCTTCCTCTTCTCTCTTCCATCACTTCTGTCTCCTTTCCATCCCCTTTTCTTTTATTGTCTCTATTTGTTTCGTATCTAATGTTTTCTCTTCCTCTTCTTCCTTATTTGTTTCAATTCTTCTGTCTTTTCCACCTCTTCCTCTTTCTTCCATCACTTCTGTCTCCTTTTTTATCTTCTCTTTTATTGTTTATTTGTTCCGTATTTTTGTTTCCTCTTTCTTCTCTCCCTCTCTTCTATCTTTTCCTCCTCTTCCTCTTTTTCTCAGTCTTTATTATTGTCTATCTTCTAATTATCTCTGTATTTTTCTTCTCTTCCTAGTTCTTCTATTTTTCCTCTTCTTCCTTTTTCATTATATTTATTTTCTACGTTGTTTGGTTCTGATTTCATTTTTTGTCCTCTTCCTTCTGCTTTTATTTGTTTTTTTCTCTTTTTTTCTTGTTCCATGTAGTCACTATTTTCTTTTTTTCATTTCACTGGCCTTCCCTTCACTAACTCTTGTTTACTTACATATCTCTCTCTGCTTCCCTATTTTATTCATATGTTTGTATTTGTAAAGTCTCTCTCTCTCTCTCTCTCTCTCTCTCTCTCTCTCTCTCTCTCTCTCTCTCTCTCTCTCTCCCCTCCCTTTCCATCTCCCACCTACTTTCTCTCCCCCCCTTTTCATTCATCCTTTTCCTATGCATCATCACCCTTTCCCCTTTCTCTCCCTCCCTCTCCTTCCCTCACAGTAAATATTCACTCCCTTCCTCTCCCCTCCCCTCTTTTCACCCCTTTCCCTTAACGCAAACACACACACACACACACACACACACACACACACACACACACACACACACACACACACACACGAACAAACAATTTCACTATATTGCTACTCGGTCTACAAAAAGTTCAGACAATAAAACACGTTGTCAGTCAGTGATTGTGTTATTATATTAGAGTAATTACGTGTTGCATTGTTGTCGTTGTCGTTGTTGTTGTTGCTGCTGCTATTATTATTCTTATTATTATTATTATTGTTGTTGTTGTTGTTGTTGTTGTTGTTGTTGTTATTATTATTATTATTATTATTATTATTATTATTATTATTATTATTATTATTATTATTGTTATTATTATTATTATTGTTATCGTTATTGCTATTATTATCATTATCAAAAAGAGGAAGAACACTGTTTGCCACAGTGCACACATAAAGGAAAAGGAGGAGGAGGAGGAGGAGGAGGAGGAGGAGGAGGAGGAGGAGGAGGAGGAGGAGGAGGAGGAGGAGGAGGAGGAGGAAGAGAAGAGGAAGAGGAAAAGTAGGAGGAGGAGGAGGAGGAGGAGGAGGAGGAGGAAAAGGAGCGGGAGAAGGAAGAGAGGAGGAGGAGGAGGAGGAGGAGGAGGAGGAGGAGGAGGAGGAGGAGGAGGAGGAGGAGGAGGAGGAGGAGGAGGAGGAGGAGGAGGAGGAGGGGGAGAAAGAAGAGGGGGAGGAGGAGGAGGAGGAGGAGGAGAAGCGGGAGAAAGAAGATGGGGAGGAGGAGGAGGAGGAGGAGGAGGAGGAGGAGGAGGAGGAGGAGCAAAACGACAAGAACACAGGAACATAAGAAAGTGAGGGAAGCTGCAAGAGGCTGTTTGGCCTTCACATAACATTCTCTGAATAACCACGAAGAGAATGACAAAGGAAAAGGTGAATGTGTAGAAAGAGAAAGGAAAGAGGAGAAAAACAAAATAATAATAAAGAAAATAAATAGGAAGAGGAAGAAAGGGGAAAAGGAAGAGGGAAATAATGTACTGGGAGGGAATTCAGTGCACACATTAATATTAATTCACACAAAAAATAAACAGGTTTCTAAGTCAAGGCAGGTAAAAATAACACGTGAATAAGAATTAAAAAAGACCAAAAATAAAATGATAACAAAAAGCAATAATGTTATGAAGAAACCAATGAAATATTCACCATTATGATAAATACTTAAGTGTGTGTGTGTGTGTGTGTGTGTGTGTGTGTGTGTGTGTGTGTGTGTGTGTGTGTGTGTGTGTGTGCACCGGTCCATTCACCTCGAGAAAAGGGGGGTGAATATATGATTTGGAGAGAGAGTTGAGAGAGAGAGAGAGAGAGAGAGAGAGAGAGAGAGAGAGAGAGAGAGAGAGAGAGAGAGAGAGAGAGAGAGAGAGAGAGAGAGAGAGAGAGAGAGAGAGAGAGAGAGAGAGAGAGAGAGAGAGGGGGGCAAAGGGGGAAAACAGGAGGGGGCGTGTAGTTGATGGATGGCGACGTATGCCAACTTCCTTTATTCATTCTCGGTACATACACACACACACACACACACACACACACACACACACACACACACACACACACACACACACACACACACACACACAGAGAGAGAGAGAGAGAGAGAGAGAGAGAGAGAGAGAGAGAGAGAGAGAGAGAGAGAGAGAGAGAGAGAGAGAGAGAGAGAGAGAGAGAGAGAGAGAGAGAGAGAGAGAGAGAGAGAGAGAGAGAGAGAGAGAGAGAGAGAGAGAGAGGTTTTGGGGGGATAAAATCTACATACTTTATGAGCATATAAATCAAAAACAGGTCCCATTTACATATAATTTACTCATTCCATTTCTTTCCTAACAAACGGAAGCTCTGCAAACATCAATTATTAAAGAGAGTGCCCGGAAAATATTGCCTTTCTTCCCGATATGTATAAGAGAGAGAGAGAGAGAGAGAGAGAGAGAGAGAGAGAGAGAGAGAGAGAGAGAGAGAGAGAGAGAGAGAGAGAGAGAGAGAGAGAGAGAGAGAGAGAGAGTATTGCGTGCACGAGTCCAGATGGAGAGGTGGAGCTGTCAGGTGGAGAAATGGGAGGAATGAAAGGGTGCAAGTTTTCGTGGAGGGAAGGTGGAAAGGTGGAGCAGAGACAAGGGAAGGTGGAATGGCCATGTTGAAAAGTGGATGGGAATGTGGCGATGTATTTTTATTTTTCTTCTTCTTTGTGTAATATTTCTTCTTTTTTCATCATTCACTATCCAAAAAAGTTAGAATGCAGTGTTATTTTTGTTATTCTATGTTTCGTCTCACTAAATTTACGTTATGGGAATGGAATGCTAGTTTTAGGAATGAGTGAATGATAAAAGCAGGAATAATAGGAATGAGAGTTCGTAAGAATATTGAGAAGAATGAAAGTAGCAGGGATGACAGGTTGGAATGCTAGTAGTAGGAATGACAAGGAGTATCTGTTTTAGGAATGAATGAATGATAAAAACAGGAATAATAGGAATGAGAGTTAGGAATATTGAGGGAAATCAGTGTTAGTGTCAAAAGTCTGTGTAGTGTTAATAGCAGGAATGACAAGGAGTGTTAGTTTTAGGAATGAGTGAATGATAGGAGTAGGAATAACAGGAATGAGAGTTAATAGGAATATTGAGAGGAATGAGAGTAGCAGGAATGACATTTTGGAGTATTAGTAGCAGGAATGACAAGAATGCATGTCAGTTTTAGGAATGAGTAAATGATAGCAGTAGGAATGATAGAAATGCAGTTAATAGGAATAGTGAGAGAAATGAGCGTTAGTAGGATTGACAGTGTGGAGTGTTAGTAGCAGGAATGACAGAAGAGATGTTAGTAAAAGGAATAAGAAAAATTAGTGTTAGTGGCTAAAATGATAGAAATAATGTTGGTAGCAGGATTGATAGGAATGACTTACTAGCAGGAATGAGGACTAGCATCAGAAATGACAGGAATAATGTTAGTAGCAGGAATAAAAAATACAAATAAATGTTTAGTCTATTCATCACTGAGGAGAATGTTCGAGTTTTGCAATAATTGTTGAAATAAAGTAGATTTTTATTTTCTTGTTCAGGGAGACTATTGAAGGATAAGAACGGGAAAAAATAATCAACCAAGAGTAAGTAATGGATAAAGAAAAGACCGATCAAGATTGAAAAGACAAAAAAAATCACTCTTACATATATAATAAATTAAAATAGATAACGATACCGAGCTGAAATACTACCAAAAAAAAAAAAAAAAAAAAAAACAGAAACAAGAAAGGATAACAATATACGTAAAATAAGTAGAATGTTGTTTTTACTTTACGAAATATCTAACTTGAAACTGTTATAGCATTGAAATAAGACGAAAAACTAGCGTCGAGGCAGTGAAGGGAGTAAAACACCGGGATTATTCCTGTCACAACGATCAATAACAGCGCTGAGTCTTGGATAATTTAGCATGGAGAGAGAGAGAGAGAGAGAGAGAGAGAGAGAGAGAGAGAGAGAGAGAGAGAGAGAGAGAGAGAGAGAGAGAGAGAGAAGGAAGAAGTGTCAACAGGAGAGGCGGGGTACAGGTAATGGCAGTAAATTAGAGGACACCTGTTGGCCGTCCCGCCGTCAGTCCGTCACTCCACTCTACGCTCACTAGTTTTCTTGGTCTCAGGCACGTCAGGGTTACAGAAAATCACCGTCTTACCTGCTAAACACATACTCCGGGACTCAAACCCCTTGATTTAAGTGAGAGATTGCTGCTTATTACAACTTTGAATTCACACACGCGAAGAAGCGAGGTGAGGATAAAATAAGATTGATTTTCTTCCCCTCCCCACCCTCCCGCTAACACACACACACACACACACACACACACACACACACACACACACACACACACACACACACACACACACACACATTAATGGCGTCTTAGTGGAGGCTCCAAACCCTATACTTAATTCAGTACCATTAGTTAAGTCACCATTGCTGAAGTCAATACTGTTAAATAAATCGGAAATCCCCGTAGAAAACATAGGTTGACTACGTACGTACACACACACACACACACACACACACACACACACACACACACACACACACACACACACACACACACACACACACACATTAACAGCGTCTTAGTACCATCAGTTAAGTCACCATTACTTAAGCCAGTATTCTTATATAAATCAGGAATCCTCGTAGGAAAACACAGGTTCACTATAAACACACACATTAAAGGCGCCTTTGTAAGAAAATAATACCTGTTGCCACCGTGTTAGTCAAATAAGTGAATGATAAACGGTATGAATGATAGAAAAAAAAACCTTCACTTTATTTCCTTATATAAAAAGTGGTCATAAAGAATACAGGAAGCAAATGTTTGTCTGATCCACCTCACTCAAGTCAGAACTGTTTGTCTGTAGCCTACGCGTGGTCTAAAATGATAAGGAAAGAAGTAAAACCATAAACACTATAATAATGTAATGACAAGAACGTAACTGTTTAATGCACTGCTAGATTCATTTATTCTTTTATTAATTTCATCTTATCTTTTTTATCCCCTAAGGCAATAAATCCTAAGAATTATACATCATTTCCTTATACAAGACGTGGTCATAAAGAATACGAGAAGCAAATGTATGCCTGATCCACCTTACTCAAGTGAAGAATGTCTGTCTATAACCTATGCAGTGTCTGAAATCATAAGAAAAAGTAAAAATATACGTAACAACCTTTTATAGTTTAAGATGAAAGCTAATAATTACAATCTAGAATAGAACACGATATAATTGATGACTAATGCAGTTGAAACCTTAGATAATATATAGACGGTCGTTTTCTCCTAAAAAAAAAAAAAAAAAAAAATATATATATATATATATATATATATATATATATATATATATATATATATATATATACAAATATATAAAAAAATGATACAATTGAAACCTTAGACGATATATATAGAGGACCCGTTTCCTTAAAAAAAGTAAAATGAATAAGAACTAGATAAATAAACGGCAATAAATAAAAAAAAAGGGGTACGGAATAATCCAAGTTTCTCACTAACAAATAGGATAAGAACAAAACATTACTGGGTTCACCTTACCTTATTGAAGTCACACGTCGCAGCCTCAACACGTCACCATCTAGGACAGGAGACAAGCAGAGTAAGAATAACGTTTAAATTCTACATTCAACAATGTCAATATTTGTCTTGTAAACATATAAAGCATAAACTGTTTTGAACCTACAACACTAATAACTTCAATGATGCAGTATCTTACCATAAATTAATATATGAAAGGTTAAAATTGTTGCACTGACTTCAAATATAACTTACCTAACTTTATCAAACCAAACCTGGCCTTACATATCCTACCTAACCAATGCAAACCCAAATCTAACCATCAAGAAATATAGAAATGACGAACTCTAAGCTGATTAAAACTTATCCAAACTAAACCAAACTTAACCAATTCAAACTCAACCAAACCTAACATGACCAATCTTAACGAAACCAAGCTGAACCATAACGAACCTAACCTAACCTAACATAACCCTACTAAACTAACTAAATAACACAAGCCAAAAAGAGCTAGACTAAACAAAATCAAACAGAAACAACCCTACTAAACTAACAAGCACAAACATTACCCTACTAAACATAACCCTGCTAAACTAACAAACACAAACCTAACCCTACTAAAACTAACTAAATAACCCAAACCACAAAATCTAGACTAAATAAAATCAAGCAGAAACAAACCAAACCAAAGCAAACCCAAAGAATTACACAAAAAACACAACATTCCCCGCCACAAAAGACTCGCCCTAACTAAGAACACACGAAGCATAATCACGCACGAGTTGGGACACAAGTTTGGGACACGCACACACCAGGTTACCTATAAATTAATTACAACCTGCAGAAAAAAAAGTTACGATGTCCTGAGGTGTTCCGACGCCCCTTACCGTGTCTGATAAAAAAATAAGAGATAAGGTAAAAGGTAAAGAAAAGGGAAGGGATGCAAATATAGAAAAGGAAGAAAAGAGGATAAAAAAATCATTGAGTGCATCGAAGAAAGGTGAGAAATACGTAGAAAAGGAAAACTAACTAGAATTATAATACAAAAGTTAAGGAAGAATAAAAAATCAAAAGGAAAAACTCGAAAAAAACAAAGCAATTCTAGTAACACCCGTAACAGACTTCATAAAAAAGTACGATACACTTAAAAATTATAAAGAAATAAAAAATAAGGAGAGAAGAAATAGAAAACAGAGCGCGATTGTCACTTTCGTAAAATAAAAAGAGAAAAAAAGAGAAAAGAGGCTTAAGATGAAAAAAGAGGAAAAGAAGGAAGGGACTGGAAAAATGAAAGGGGAAAATGAAAAATAAGAAAAGTAGAAGCACCCACAAAAGCCTTCCAAGAAAAATAGAAAAGAAAATAGTACCAGGAAAAGGAAACATTAGAAAAGAGAGAGAAAGGTAAGGAAATGATGGAAGTAGAAAGGAAAGAGATCAGGAGAATTAGTGACGCTCAGTACATTTCCTTCACTAAGAGATAAATTTAAATAAAAGAGCAAAGAAAAGAGAAAAAAAAAAAAAGAAAAAAGGGATAAGGATAAGGGAAAAAGAAAAGTGAATAAAGTAAAAGAATAGAAAAAGAAAAAAATAATAAAAAGATACGAGAAAAACAAAGAAAATACAGAAAATATCTTTAAAGGACTAAGTTTCGGAACATTCCTAAAAGAATATATCATTAAAAAAAAAAGTAGAATGAATAGAATAAGAATAGAAGGAAGCAAAAAATCTAAGATAGAATAAGCATACCTCAATTTAGCTTTCTATATTAACAGTTAAACAAAAAAAAAAAAAAAAAAAACTACGTTATTACATTTTCTTTACTCTCAATGACAAGATAATGAAAGAAGAAGACTATTTGCCGTAGACTTTTCGACATTAGCCGCCATTGAAGTGTCCCATAAACCTCTTCTTATTATTCTTCTTCTTCTTCTTCTCCTTCTTCTTTCTTCTCCTTCCTCCCCTTTCTCCTCCTCCTCCTCCTCCTCCTCCTCCTCCTCCTCCTCCTCCTCCCCACTTCCTTCTGCGACACAGCATCGAGGGCGCCTATTGGTCGTCCCTCACTAATGGCGCAAAACCGAATGACGTATTACTGACAGGAGAAGACACGTGGTGGTGGTGGTGGTGATGGTGGTGGTGGTGGTGGTAGGGCATACTTCTGTTTTACTTTTATTGCAGCAGAAGAGGAGGAGGAGGAGGTGGAGGAGGAAAAAGAAGAAAAGGAAGAATAAGAAAAAGGAAGAGGAAAAGAACGAAAAGTAGTACCAGAAATAGAAAATATTAGAAAATGTACAACTCAACAGCAGACCACACACACACACACACACACACACACACACACACACACACACACACACACACACACACACACACACACATTCCTTAAGTACCATTTCTACTTCGCTGGACAATCCCTTAGAGAGAGAGAGAGAGAGAGAGAGAGAGAGAGAGAGAGAGAGAGAGAGAGAGAGAGAGAGAGAGAGAGAGAGAGAGAGAGAGAGAGAGAGAGATTGGAAGGATGAAAAAAAAGGTATACAAAGAACGTCATTTCAGGCTTAAATATTTGGCTCAGAAGTCCACCCGAATCTCCAAAAGTCTGATTTATTGAATTCCTGCCTCGCCTCTTGCCCCGAGCCCTCAGTTTCTTCCCAAAACAAAGAAAAACTCCCTTGGATTTTTCGCCGAAGAGGAGAAGTGGCGGGTATGATGAATGGAACAGGCTTTGCATATGAGAGCCGCTACTTCCTTCTGAGTCCCTTCCCTTGTAGCTAAGTCCAGATATCTCTCTCTCTCTCTCTCTCTCTCTCTCTCTCTCTCTCTCTCTCTCTCTCTCTCTCTCTCTCTCTCTCTATGAAAAACATTTGTCATCTTCTTTTCTTCTTTCTCCTCCTTTTCCTTTCTATTTCTTTTATTTTAGTGCCTCTTTTTTCTATTTTCTTCCATGGAGATAGACAAACAAACACACAGACAGACACACACACACACACACACACACACACACACACACACACACACACACACACACAACCAAAACACAAACAAATAGAGAGAAAAAAGAAAACAAAGAAATAGAGAGAAAACAGAGACAGATAGAAAAATGGAAAGACAAACTGACACCCAGATAAACACACAAACACACACACACACACACACACACACACACACACACACACACACACACACACACACACACACCTGGAAAAGATCACCTAGTTAACGGCACGAGGCAGGTATCTATTCTTCTCTATATAATGCCTATCTGTACACTTCCTACGCACAGCTGTGACGAAAGTAAAAGCAATTCCTGTTAATAAAGCGAGCTGCCTCCCTTTCACAATGGTGGCATTAGAGGAGAGATGGGAAAAATAGGGCTATGGACTGAGCTGTTTTGAATTGTGATAGTTCTTCTGTGTGTGTGTGTGTGTGTGTGTGTGTGTGTGTGTGTGTGTGTGTGTGTGTGTGTGTGTGTGTGTGTGTGT
>NC_059286.1:15454503-15462003 GCF_017591435.1 Portunus trituberculatus
CTACTACTACTACTACTACTACTACTACTACAAACAATAATATCTGTACTAATACTCGTACTAAAGCATTAAAATCATTATTACCAACATCAGCAAAACCACAATATTATAATCAGTTGCGTGTGTGTGTGTGTGTGTGTGTGTGTGTGTGTGTGTGTGTGTGTGTGTGTGTGTGTGCGTGGCCGTGTCATAATGTTGCGTACACACACACACATCAAAGTAAAAACCTGGATTTGAATTTCCCATCGCAAGAATAACCCGTTTAATCCCATAATGCACCAGAGTAATGAATAATGCATCTGCCCCACGAATTACACACACACACACACACACACACACACACACACCGTTGTCACCCTTCGCCTTTACAAGCAAACATCTCCGTTCCCCTTATTCTGCTTTTTATTTTTTTTTTCTATTCTCTTTAGTTTAGTTTCTTCAATCACCTATTTAGTTGGTTTGTTTGATAGGTAGACAGTCATTTGGTTGACGTAAAACAACGGCAGATAACGACGCAATAAACACGCTACATTGTCTCTTTTCCGTAAAATAAATACATAAATGGACATCTAAAAAAAAAAAATAGATAATGATTTGATGCTTTAATGCAGTTCTAGCTCAACCGTGTCAGGTGATGCTTGTTCTTCTTTTGTGTTCCTTTATGTTGTTACTAGCGTCATAAGCAAGGACGACCGCAAGCGTAACTGTGAAATATCTATTTTTTATTCGTCACACTCTTACCTGGTATTTTCCGTTCAATTGATGCAAGACAGTGATATGTATTGATTTTGATAGTAGTAGTAGTGGTGGTGGTGGTGGTGGTGGTGGTGGTGGTGGTGGTGGTGGTGGTGGTGGTGGTAGTAGTAGTAGTAGTAGTAGTAGTAGTAGTAGTAGTAGTAGTAGTAGCAGTAGCAGTAGCAGCAGCAGCAGCAGTAGTAGTAGTAGTAGTAGTAGTAGTAGTAGTAGTAGTAGTAGTAGTAGTAGTAGTAGTAGCAGCAGCAGCAGCAGCAGCAGCAGCAGCAGCAGCAGCAGCAGCAGCAGCAGTAGTAGTCGTAGTCGTAGTCGTAGCAGTACAGTAAATAGATAATGTACGAATATCTGAAGATTCTCTCTCTCTCTCTCTCTCTCTCTCTCTCTCTCTCTCTCTCTCTCTCTCTCTCTCTCTCTCAGTACCCCTTTACATGAGCCACGAGCCGCCAGCCCTTTAACCTCGAGACGTCCTGAGCCACGGTTTCTCTGCCTTAAGATTAGACAGCGCACGGAATAAACGTCTGGCGCGGCACATTATCGCCTCCCCACGCGTCAGGAAATGGCTGGATGGCGGGATCTCTAACACGGAAGCTACACAAGTCAACTGGCAGAGAGAGAAGTCACACAAGAGTACCGAGGCTCCCCTGAGTCCCCTGTGTCGTTCGGGGCTTCGCAAGATCTTCGAGAGGGAAACGGAGTGGGTTGGTGAAGATATGATAGGAAGCGAGCCGAGTGTGTCAAAGTTCAGGGTTAATATTTAAGTAAGGTTTGATGGGGCGATATTGAGGATGAGGGTGGGAGGGTAAGTGGATGGGAAGGGTGGATGGGAGGGTGGTAAGGTGGTGCTGATGTGTTGTTCTTTGGGGTATAAGAAAGTTGGGTAAAGTTTGGATGGTTGAAGTTATTGTTGGTGTTAGGTGTGTTTGGTAAATGATGGTATGACACTTGGTAGCTAGTTTGAGTAGCACTAGATGATTTCATGGAGTAAAAATCATATTCTAAGAAGACTGAAATGATTTCGAAATGGAAGTTATGTAAATCTGGATAAGTTATTGCTGGTGTTAAGCGTCTTTGATAACTATTATAATAATGATGACTTCAGTAATAAGAGGTGATAGAAATAAGACAATAAGCACTGGTAGGTTTAAGGGGAGATGAGATGGAGATGCGAAGTCTACAATATGAAAGTTAGTGTTAAGTTTCTGTTAGTGGCTGTAACCACTTATTACTTGGTCTGAGTAACACTAGACGATATTAATTAAACTACACAATGAAACTACTCATGGGTTTGAATTGAGATGAGATGAGATAAAGTTTTGGATAAGTTTGAAAGTTGAAGTTATGGAAATTGTTAAGTCTTCGATAACGAAACTAAGGTACTTGTTACTTAATTTGAGTAACTTTAGATTTCATGGAGTAGAAATAACACTATTGAACCGGCGATCAAGTGGGCCTTTTTAACTCTTTGTTGTCCTTGGCCGGCATAGAAAAAAAAAATCTACTGGTACTGAAACTCCTTGAGGAAAAGCCTTGAAGGAAAATGGTATTGGGAGAAAAGGCTTTTGAGGGAAGATGTCACACGAAAAGGATAGAAAATGAAAAGGTCAAAAGGGAAACAGTAAAAAAAGAAAAAAACTGTTGATGAGAGAAAAAAACGTTTGAGCAAAATGAACTCAGGGATGGAAAAAATATAAAAGTTCTTGAGAAAAGTGTTTGGAGAAAAGGGGTTGGAGGGGCAGGAGGAGGCGACCTTATCGAGTGTGTCTCCCGGGGGTCATTAGAAAGGACGGAGTGATGGCTGCTTCACCAGGATGGCCGCCAAGAAGGGACGCTCCATGGACTGAATTACCAAATGGACTTACACTGAAAAAAAAAAAAATAATAATATATATAAAAGAATGTTTTCGACAAGAGGAAGACTTCATGCATCGAAAAGTGTTGAGTTGTGATGAAAATAATGAGTTAATACGAAGAGAATAAATGTTGCTGATAAGATTACTATACGAACTTAACAACGAAACTGCATATAAGAAATTCATTACTACGAAAATTATCAAGCAAAAGGAGTCTGACAAGTGATAATGATTGTGTGATGAAAAAATGGAACAATTAATTAATATGAAGAGAAAAGGTTGTGAAAAAAAATCTCAATAATAAAAATCTAGCAAAAAAAATGCAAGTAATTAAAAAAAGGGGGGGGGGGAAGAAACACTAAAAAAAATCATAAGTATACAAAAAAAATGTCTTGAACAACCTAAAAAACCAACGAAAAACTACAACACTAAATCGTAAAATGAAAGAAAAATAGAAACAGAAAAACAAGCACAGAAAAATAAAATCACAGACATACCTCTAGGGAAAATAAAGAACTCAACACACTCAACACAAAGACACACATAAATAAAGAGTAACACGCGAAAAGGAAAAACAAATCACAGAAATAACTCTAGGAAGAAAAAAAACTCAACGCACTTAACACAAAGACACACATAAAATAAAGCGTAAAACGAGAGGAAAAAAAATAAGGAAACCAGTCAAAAATAAGGGAAAAATCGCGTTAGGTGTCCGGGCGGCAAGACACCTGAGGAAAGGGCGAGATTTAAGAGAGGCGATGCTGCGGTGAGGGAAAGTTAGATTTAAGAGCGGAGACCTTGCAGAGATAAATGTAGAGAGTTAGAGGAAGATCAGCGGGGCCGTAAAAACTCGATCACTTGGCGAGGATGAAGGGAGAAGCCTCGTTATGATTGAAATGGAAGCCGAAATAGAACCTCCGGATGGAATGACATGATAGACGAGGGATGGAACTGGAAGAGGCTGGAACATTTTTACTGGAAACTGGAACATTCTTAACTGGAGGAGGAAAGGAAAATTTTTAACTCGTAGGAATTTTCTATCTGGAAAACTGGAATTCTTTTTATGGAAGAGACTGATTTTTTTTGAGACGTTGAAAAATTTCTAATTGTAAAGAGAAGCTCGAAACTGTTTAACTGGAAGATATTAGCAAAAGTAACTGGAAGATTCGAACATTTTCATCTGGAAGAGAAACTAGGAAATTTTTAACTGTCAGAGAAAACAGAAAACTTAACTGCATGAAGACAGGAAAATTTTAACTGAAAGAGTGAAAAATCATATTCATTCTCCTTACTACTTGGTGATTTTATACAGCTTCAGAAACTTGTGGGGATTAAAATAGTGAAAACTCTGGCTATTAACCTTCTGACCTCCATAGACCCTTCCTAATGTCAATAACATCGTCTAATCACACGCAAACTCATGGTAGAAATGAGTGCCAGTACCGAAGAGGTTAAATGAAAGGGACTGGGTTTTATAAAAGAAAGACTGGTAGACACTTCCTAATGTAAATAAAATCATCTAACCACACCCAAAACCTAAGACAAAAATGCATCCCAGTACTGAAGAGGTTAACTGAAAAGGGACTGGATCTTATAATGAAAGATACGGGAAAAATTCATAACTGGAAGAGGTTGAAAATTTGTTTTAACTAGAGAAGGTACTGAAAAAAAAACTGGAGGAGAGTGGAAATTTTTGAACTGGAAAAGGCTGTAAATGTTGTGATGTTTTTATTGGTTTTATTAACAATATTTTCTTCATTATTGATCATATTCGTTTTACTTCTAGTACGAATTTCTGGTGGTTTTCTAGTGGTTATTAATTTCTAACTTTTCGAATATTCTCCTGGATTTTTTTCTTTTATATTCTATTTCTATCAATACAATTTTTTTTTCAGATATCGTAAGTGTTGTTATTGTTATTTACATTTTTTTCATTATCCATATTTTATTTTTTTCCTTCTTCACTCTTTTTAATTCTTTCTCTTGTTTTCCTTCTTGCCTTCATCTCATTATTTTCCCGACCTTCACCTTTCTTCTTCGTTTCCGTCTTCAATTTCTTGTTCTTCCTCTTTTTTCCCTTCTCGCTCTCTTTTTCCTCCTCTTACTCAGTCTTTACCTGCAATTTCTTCTCTTTTTATTGCTTCTCTTCCTCTTATGTATTTCTCTTAATGTAATTCCCTTTTTCATTCATCAATAATCCTCGTATACATTTCCTATCACCATTTCGTCCTCCACCTTCTCTTTACCTAACCTCTTCTTCCTTCACCACCACCACCACTACTACAACCTTCTCCTCTTCCTCCTCTTCCCCTTCTTCTTCATTCATCAATAATCCTCATAAACATTTCCTATCACCATTTCGTCCTCCTCTACCTTCTCTCTACCTAACCTCTTCTTCCTTCACGACCATCACCACCACTACAACCTGCTCCTCTTCCTCCTCTTCCTCCTCGTCCTCCTCTTATTCCTACTCGATCTCGCAGAACGTAATGGGGCGCGCAGGAACTAGGAGGACCTATCAATATGGAGGTTTAATGAAGGAAAATAAGCTGACGAAAGGACACAGAGGAGGAAGCTTCCGAGTTTAATGAAGCGAGATAAACCTGATCTCCTTCATTTCTGCCAGAGGAGGAGGAAAAGGAGGAAGAGGAGGAGGTAGTGGAGGAGGAGGAGGAGGGAAGGGGATGATGATGAGAGAGGCAAGAGAAGAAATACAAGCCCTTAAAGTAATAAAGGAAGAATTAGAAGAAGAAGAAAGTAAAATGAGGACTTGTTACACACACACACACACACACACACACACACAGAGAGAGAGAGAGAGAGAGAGAGAGAGAGAGAGAGAGAGAGAGAGAATAGGGGATGAGTATTAGTGAGGGAAAAAATGCTCATTAAGAAGGAAGGAAGGTGAGAATATTATAGAAATGGTAAAAGAAGAACAAGAACAAGAAGAACAAGAACAAGAACAAGAACAAGAACAAGAACAAGAACAAAAAGAACAAGAAAAACAAGAACAAGAACAAAAACAAGAAGAACAAGAACAAGAAGAAGACGGCGAAGACGAAGACGAAGATGAAGATGAAGACGAAAACGAAGAAAAGGAAGAAGACGAAGATGAAGACGAAGATGAAAACGAAGAAGAAGAAGAAGAAGAAGAAGAAGAAGAAGAAGAAGAAGAAGAAGATAATGAAAAGAAGAAGAAGAAGAACAAGAAGAAGAAGAACAAGAACATGATAAAAAGAAAAAGACGAAGACGAACAAGAAGAATAAGAACAAGAAGAAGAAGAAGAAGAAGAAGAAGAAGAAGAAGAAGAAGAAGAAGAAGAAGAAGAAGAAGAAGAAAAAAAAAGAAGAAGTAGAAGAAGAAAAAGAAGACGAACAACAACAACAACAACAACAACAAAATAATAATAACAACAACAAAAGGAAAAAAAAGAAGAGGAGGAAGAACAACAACAACAACAACAACAACAACAAAGGAGAAGAAGTATCAACAGAACAAGGAGAGGCGACAACAACAACAACAACAACAACAACAACAACAACAACAACACAAAGAGGACCAGTTACATACCATTTTCATTCCATGCATTTTAAACAGACAATAAAAAATTTGTATTACCAAAAAAAACACAAATAAGAAAAGGAAAGAAAACCAACGAAACACAAAAATATTATCCAATGAAAAAGAATACAAATCATAGCAAATAAATAAAGACAATGAAGAGAGAGAGAGAGAGAGAGAGAGAGAGAGAGAGAGAGAGAGAGAGAGAGAGAGAGAGAGAGAGAGAGAGAGAGAGAGAGAGAGAGAGAGAGAGCAATACAAATCAAAGGAGCATAACACTTAATACATTCATTCGTGCCAGCATATCACTGTTTTAAGGCATGCGATCATATTTGCATATATTAATGATCCCTGCTAATCCCAAGTTCCTCCATAAAAGCGTAAAAGTACAATTAAACCCTCAGATATTAAAAGAGAGAGAGAGAGAGAGAGAGAGAGAGAGAGAGAGAGAGAGAGAGAGAGAGAGAGAGAGAGAGAGAGAGAGGTTGCATTTTAAATTATTCATGTCAATATCGTGTTTTTTTTTTCTTTTCTTTTCATTTGCCTGTTTCAGCGATTGTCTGTTGAGGTGCGGATGTTGTTCCATTGTGGCTGTGAATGTCTCTCTCTCTCTCTCTCTCTCTCTCTCTCTCTCTCTCTCTCTCTCTCTCTCTCTCTCTCTCTCTCTCTCTCTCTCTCTCTCTCTCTCTCTCTCTCTCTCTCTCTAAGTCTAGCTATCTGCCTACCTACCTACCTATCTATCTATTTTATCATTTATGTACTTCTCATCCTCCTCCACCTATCTATCTATCTATTCTATCATGTATCTATCAATCTCTTAACTCCTTATTTACATACGCTTCTCTCTCTCTCTCTCTCTCTCTCTCTCTCTCTCTCTCTCTCTCTCTCTCTCTCTCTCTCTCTCTCTCTCTCTCTCTCTCTCTCTCTCTAATTCTTCTCCTCCCTCTCACGCCCCTCGCAAACCTAAGCAAAAACAATAATATACCTGAACACACTCCACCACCACCACCACCACCACCACCACCAATAACAACACCAACAACAACAGCACTACCAAAACTGCACTGCACAATATGAAGGTTAATTATAGGCCAGGTACCGCCCATGACGCCCAAATACCGCCCGGGGCACCTCACAGGGGGAAATTTACCTCCGCTAGTGAACAATGTGACATCAACTCATTAACGAGACATGAGAAAGGAGATTAATTTGTGCCTCATTCTCCCGCCGAACTCGTAGAAAAGCAATTATGGGTGGCAGGCAAGATGATTAGGGAAAGAATGGTGGTGGTGGTGGTCGTGGTAGTGGTAGTGGTGGTGGTGGTGGTGGTAGTAG
>NC_059286.1:15467003-15474503 GCF_017591435.1 Portunus trituberculatus
AAGATGAAATAATTTCTGTATCATTCCCTCCCTTCAGTTTCCTTTCCCTTCATCAACCCTTCTCTTCATTATGTGCCTCTCTCTCTCTATCCTTCAATCTTCCCTCCATCAATTCCTTTCCCTCCATCCCCCTCCCTTCCCTCCTCCACTTACCTCCACTAGCTAACGAAGTCTTCCCTTCACGGACTTTTTCCCTTCTCTCCATAGTACACTGTTGTTATTCTCCTCCTCCTCCTCCTCCTCCTCCTCCTCCTCCTCCTCCTCCTCCTCCTCCTCCTCCTCCTCCTCCTCCTCCTCCTCCTCCCTCACTGCACTGGCGTGATAGTGTTGCCATAAGATGAGTCGGGGAAAAGAAAAGAGAGAATTCATAATGAAAGTGGGGAAAAAGAGCAACAGGGGAGGGAGGGACAGACTCTCTCTCTCTCTCTCTCTCTCTCTCTCTCTCTCTCTCTCTCTCTCTCTCTCTCTCTCTCTCTGTCTTCCATCACTCGCCCAATCCATTCCCGGTGTTCCCTATAACCTCTCACTCTCTCCCTCTCCTTTCCCCCATTTCTCTCTCTTTTCACACCATTCCCCCACTACCATTCCTCCCTTCTCTCCCCTCTGCCTGGCGCCCTCACTCTTTTCCTCCACCCCTCTCTCTCCCTGCTCTCCCCTCGCCCCTTCTCTCTCTCTCTCTCTCTCTCTCTCTCTCTCTCTCTCTCTCTCTCTCTCTCTCCCCTCGCCCTCTCTCCCTTACATTTCACACTACACGGAGTTCGTTTTAAGGTCAATAAACACACTTAGTATGTTTATTCCTTCGTGTCCACATCGATATGGATTCGTTTGAGGTTCAGGAGGGTTCAAATTGGGTAAACACACTCTCTCTCTCTCTCTCTCTCTCTCTCTCTCTCTCTCTCTCTCTCTCTGCATGTGTTGGTTTTTGTTAGGTTTTTCGTCACGTTATTCTTCTGTTTTTATTTTTGTATTGATTTGTCTATCTGTTAATCTATCTACATATTCTCTCTCTCTCTCTCTCTCTCTCTCTCTCTCTCTTTCATCCATTAATCTTCACCATAATTTAATCTAATATATTTCAACAGGCATGAAAGTGACCAGCCAGGGACACAAAATATGAGGGAGAAACGCCCCCTCCCCTCATTCCACCTCATTATCGGCAACGTTTAAAATCACTCGCTCTGAACATGATTGACCGAGTATGACCTCATCTTCATCATCTCGCCCTCTGTGTGGACTGGACAATCACTCCTTATCTATGACCTCCGACCCTCGCCTGTCTCCCCTAACTGCCCAATTGCCGCACCTCAAACTGCCCTTCCCTTCCCTCTATCACTGACTATTGGCTTTGTTAAGGTTATGTACTCTGCTCGGACCTGCTCGGGAACTGGCATCTAAGTGGGTTGTTCTGTTTGTTTTGGGTGATCTTGGTCAGATTCCTCCGCATAGAAATTGAGGAGGTGGTTTACAAGAGTATGTTTATTGGTTTAGTTTAGTTTGTACACTCCTTTAGATAAACTTTGTCGATTTTTATGTAAATTTTATCTATTTGTGTCCAGTTTGGTTTGTTTAATTTGTAGTATGCTCGATTAGCTTACTTTATTGATCTATTTTTGTAGTTAAACTTTATCTATTTTTTGTCCAGTTTGCATAGTTTGATTTGTATATTCGATTAGCAAAACTTTATCGATTTTTAGGTAAACTTTATCTATTTTTGTCCAGTTTGCATAGTTTAATTAGTAGTATACTCAATTAGCTAACTTTATTGATCTGTTTTTAGCTAAACTTTATCTATTTTTGTTTAGTTTGCATAGTTTGATTTGTATATTCGATTAGCTAAACTTTTTCTAACTCTTCTGTCTAATTAGCTTAGTTTAACTTGTACACTAAATGAGCTAAACCTTACCTAACTCGCTTCTTTTGTCGACTGCCGAATTTTGCGACCTGTGAAAATAAGTGAAGCTGCAAAATTTAATTATTTCTATACGTGGAAGTTTGCTTAAGAGCACACCTACCCATTCCATCCTATCACCCTTCTAGAAATTTGTCTGATCGTCTTTCAGAGCTTCCTATTTTCTTATAAAGCTCCCTTCTTTTACTAAATTTCCCAGTCTGAAATAAACATGCATGATCATTTTACATTAATTCATCGTTATATGGCATTTTCGCTACAAACATTGACATATATTTTTTCTAATATCATTTTTTAAACATTACACTTGCAACTAATTAGATCTATCTTTTTAATCCTTTACTTAACCCTTTCAAGGCTGTACGACACATTATCCTTTTACTACAATCCGCTGAGATATCATTTTCATTTATTCTACAGACGCTTCTAAACATTATACTGCCTAGAAATGCGAGAATTCAACATTTTTATTATTTTCTTTTCACAACAGCATTGGTAACATTCTCTCCCTATCACTCTCCCTCTCCCTCTCTCTCTCTCTCTCTCTCTCTCTCTCTCTCTCTCTCTCTCTCTCTCTCTCTCGCCAGCACACACATACAAAAAGGCACGTATCCTTAATAAAAATCTACATTCATCTCTGCAACTCGTCCTTATTAATTCTTCGTCAGCTTCCCGAGTCTGGTTCTACTCCCGGCGCGGCTGAGGGAGGCTGGGAGTTAAAACAGCCCAGTAACTCCCTGTAAGTGTTAGTTATCTGCCGAAGCGAGGGAGTAATTGGAAGTTGTGTGGTGTGGGGGCAAGACTGGTGCTTCTCTCTCTCTCTCTCTCTCTCTCTCTCTCTCTCTCTCTCTCTCTCTCTCTCTCTCTCTCTCTCTCTCTCTCTGCCACGCCACATTTACACCTTCACTTCTTACTTCTCCTCCTCCTCCTTTTCTTCTTCTTCTTCTTCTTCTTCTTCTTCTTCTTCTTCTTCTTCTTCTTCTTCTTCTTCTTCTTCCTCCTCCTCCTCCTCCTCCTCCTCCTTCTCCTCCTACTCCTCCTGCTTCTCTTTCTCTGCTTCCTTTTGAAGCACTTTTTCCTTCTTTTACTTCTTTTCTTCCTCCTCTTCTTCTTCTTCCTTCTTCTTCTCCTCCTCCTCCTCCTCCTCCTCCTCCTCCTCCTCCTCCTCCTCCTCCTCCTCCTCTTCCTCCTCCTCCTCCTCCTCTGCGACATCCACTCCAACACTACACTCCTGCATTCTTTCTCCCTTTCCTCCTCCTATTTCTCCGTTTTTCTTCTGTTCCTCGTTCTTCTTCCATCCTCCTCTCCCTCCTCCACCTCCTCCAGTATTATGTTTCCTTTGGTATTCTTTTGCGCTTGGAGTCCTTAATGTTCTAAGCTGCTATTTTTCGCCTCCTCACAGGGGAAAGCAAGGCGTGCACGAGTTAAACACCAAAACACACTGAATATAATACAAGCTTGGGACTTTGGCCGGGACTTTGGGGCTTGTGAAACTTAAATTGTCGTTAATCTCTCAGTACCATACCGCGTTTCCATATTCATTCTGGGTACTATTTTGGCGATTTTATACAGTATCAGAAACATATGTTGGGATTAGAATAGTCAAGACTCTGGCCATTACTCTTTTGACCTCCAGAGACCCTTCCTGATGCAAATAAAATCATCTAATCATACCCAAATATCAAGGTAAAAATGCGTATCAAAATCGAAGAGGTTATTTGTGTGTGTGTGTGTGTGTGTGTGTGTGTGTGTGTGTGTGTGTGTGTGTGTGTGTGTGTGTGTGTGTGTGTGTGTCAGTATAGACAATGAATGTAATTAGCTTTTTTATTGTTACTTGCTTTCTTTATCAAAATAAAAAAAAATGACAGAAAAAAAGGGAAGGTAAAATAGCATTCGTTATTTTGGCGGATTTTTTATATGTTCAGATCTTTCCAAATTTTTTCTTCCTTTTTTTCATGTAGCTTCCCTAAAAGTTCAAGGAATGTTACAGTATTTACCAATTTTGGGGCTTTGGAGTTTGACTCTTCGCTGAAAATTTTTGTAAAGTTTCAGGACAACTATTTTTTTTTTCTAGTTAGAGCTTTCCTTAAATTTCGTTCAAACTTCCAGCGTTAATCAGTTTTGGGTTTTCTTGAGCTTTAGCCTTTCGACATTTCTCTTAAAGCTTCAGTATTCGTCTAAGACATATTTTTCACTAAAGTCTTAGTCAGCAAACCTTAATTAGCTATTATTTCCACACTAACTTTACACCTTGCTAAACTTTATTAACTAGAATGCTATTGATATCTAGTACCTAAAGATTTTCACAGCTACGGTCACTCTTTGGTAACATTCAACATGATTACTTCCAGGTTTAAAAATTGCCATAATACCTTTGAATATGTTTTTCCTTACCGTCTCATTCCAAGCAATACTAATCCCCATATTCCAGGAGTTCCAAGCTATTCCAGTCTGGATCTGCATTAACACACAAACACTCTCCTTCAATTATTTTTATGGTCTATTTTAGATCGCTTCTATTATGTCCTTCCAGTTAGCATTCATCCTTATTCCAGAGCTTCTCAGATATCCCAGCATTATCTTGCAGGTTGATTCCAGAACCTCTTAATTACTTCATGGAATATTTTCTCATGTTGTTCCAGTCAATACCTACTCTCATATTCCAAGAGTTCCAAGATGTTGAGGATATCATATTTATTTGAGTTATCCGATTGATTGCGCCACATCATCGCGGTCATATGGCGCCGTTGTAGAACGTTCAAAGAAATATGGCAGGTTAAAATGTTGATATGTAAAAACAAGATTACGGTATGGTAAAATTAATAAAATAACAAAAAATCTAAATACATGAAAGGATATGACGTAAAGCAATAAAATTCTAAGTGCTAAAGATAGATAGTTGGTATTTTGACTCATTAATCCCTTCATTCCTGAGACGCAATTCTACCTTGAGTTTTTGGTGTGATTAGACCATTTTATTGACATTACGAAGGGTCTATGGAGGTCAGAAAATTATCGGCCACAGTCTTCACTATTTCATCCCCTACATGAGTATTTGAAGCTGTATAAAATCACCAAATAGTAACCAGAATGAAAATGAAAATGAGTGATGGCACTGAATGGGTTAGCTTAATGTAAGGCGGCACTGACCTTACTATTCAAGAAGAGAAGTTCCACATATTCCAGGTGTTGTTTCCATAAATTTCAAAACCTTCTAATTTCTACATGATTTGGTTCAATTTTCCAGGTTGTTTCAGTCAATATTCATTCCCATATCACAAGGCCTCTAATTTTATGTACACAAGAATCTTCCACAGTATTTCAGGCGTACTTCCAGAGCTACAACCTTTTCATTTTTATCATGCTCCAATTTTGAAAGTTGTTCTAGTTAACCCCTTCAATACTGGGACACATCTTTACCTTGAGATTTGTGTAAGATTAGACCATTTTGTTAACATCAGGTAGGGTCTATGGAGGTCAAAAGATTAATAGCCATAGCCTTCACTATATTAATTCCCCACAAGATTCTGAAGCTGTATAAAATCACCGAATATAAGCAGATTGAATATAGAAACGCGTCATGGTTCTGAAGGAGTTAATATTCACTACTATATCCCAAGACCTCTAAGTTGTCAAAGTTTTCGTATACAAGTTACTTCCAAATTCTCCAGACCATCTTAACTGTTGACACAAGTTCCAGGATCTAGTTTTCATGATCCAGGTTCCATAATTAACTGCAGTTCCGTGGTCTGGAATGCTTTAGATTTTACAGCCTTATCATTACGTGCTCCGGGGCTTCTAATATATTCCAGGCCCGGTGTTTGAGTAGCTGCAGTATGTTCCAGGTCTCCCCTTGAGGATGTTTCTTGTACCACATTCCTCTGCGTGCAAGGGCCAGTAATAACCAGCTAATATATTTGTTACCTTGGCGTGCTTCGTGGTTCAGTTGCGTCTTTAATATTCGCATTACAAACTTCTCCCAGCTCCCTTTAATCCATTTCTTCTTCCCGCAACCTCTACAGTACCTCTAATATACAACTTAACGTGTTTCCAGCCTTCTAATTTATTCCAAAGCGTCACAGTTCCAGTTTATACGCAGATTCAAAAGTGGTGCTAAATATTTTCTGGTTTGTTTGGTGTGCCTCAAACTTTTTCTTTTTATTTCTTTATTATAAGTGTCAGTTTAAGTTTCATAATGAGTTTAAATTGTTACTTTTCATTTTTTTCTTTTTTTTTTTGTGGATTTACTGAGCATTAATTATATTCTAGTTTGTCTATTTCAAGTTCATGATTGGTATTTTCTTTTAGTACATGTTAAGATTCGAGGCAAATTTTACGTCACTGTTCTCCTTTGCATTGTTTCGCTTCTTATACGTGAAAGAGGAGCAGGAATGGAAAGGGTAAGGCTCGGGTACCATTACATAATCTCTCTAGTCTCGATTCTAAGGGCTATCTTAAGCATTCCTTGCCTTACTACTCTCTCACTACTTCCATTATTCACATCGTCCATTATCTGCCATCATTCTCCGAGTCTTTTCATTCATTTAGTCTTCTTGGCGTTTCTATTCTAAGGCAGGTTTCAAGTATTCCATGTCCTTCTACTTTTATTATTCATGTAGTCAATTATCTTTTGCTTTCTTTCTTGCACTCTATTCCCTTACTTATTCTTCTATCTTTATTTCAACATTTTCCTGACCATCTTTCTTACTGGTAGATTTTACGGATTCCTTGTTTTACTATTTCTTTTGTTCATGTGGTTCATCATCTTCATTTTTTTGCTATTTAGTATATTCGTTTATCTATTCTTCTTTCTTCATTTCAACATTTTCCTGACCATCTTTCTTATTAGTAGATTTTACGTATTCCTTGTTTTACTACTTCTTTTGTTTATGTTGTTCATTATCTTCACTTTTTGCTATCTAGTATATTCGTTCATCTACTCTTCTGTCTTCATTTCAACATTTTCCCGACCAACTTTCCTGTTAACGTATCCTGTCTTTCCTACAGGTCGCTAATACAATACAACGTACGAGATATTCCTGATAATACTAGTCACCTTCGTAATCTCTTCTAATCACCTCCAACAACCCGTTTTCTTTCATACTTCTGCTTCTTCAACATTACATTTACAAAGTGTTCGACATTTATATTGGTTCTGCTTTTCATTTTTATTCTATATGAGCACCTTCAGTGATAACCTTTTCTTCCAATTAGATAACTTTTTCCCACTTTATTCTTGCCCTTGACCTGAGCTTACATAGAAAAAATTGTCAAGAAGGAAGTTTCAAGACAGCATTAAATTTCTCGCACTAGATATCCTTTCCCATGTTCTTCTATGGATACTTTCAATAATCCTCTTGTTAACATGTTTTTACCCTCTCATTCCTTGTTCGCTGCCCTCTATCACAGCCTACAAGAAAACACCTTTCCATCTTCTATAAACAAGCCTTTAAATTATTTCCATCTATAAATAAGCCCTTTAAATTATTTTCTTTCATTTTTCTGTATTCATAGATTTCATTTACTTGCTGGGTTTTTTTTTTTTCATTCATCTTTTACAGTTCTTGATCATAGTTTGCTAAAAATAGATA
>NC_059286.1:15477003-15482003 GCF_017591435.1 Portunus trituberculatus
GGGAAGAGGCCAGTGTATGACAGCCCCCGGTGACTCCCAAGATTAGGTAAACGTAAGGAGAAGAGGAGCAGAGTATCATAAAAGCAGAACCTCGTCTCGTTTTCTTTTCACCGTCGCAGAAAATGGAAGGGTTCACGTTCAGGGAATATGTAATAGCGAATACTTCAACAACGTACGTCACTTTGTTATTTCGCTGAGTATGTTGTATTTTGTGATGGATATATGACATGCTGTTTACTTCTTACACAACTAACCCTTTCAACTGCCACCTAACAACATTTTCTTCATTATTAGTTAGCGTGAGACTCTTATTCTACAGCCACATCTAAATGTTACACAATTAACCCTTTCAACTGTCACTTAACCACATCTTCTTTATTATTAGTTAGCGTGAGACTCCCTTTCTTATTCTACAGCCACTTCTAAATGTTACACTGGCTAGAAAGTGATAAAAAAACTTATATTTGAAAATTCATCCTATTTTTCCTTCTTGTAGACACTTATGAAAACTTGCTAATCGTTGCATACCAAACGAAAAGGGTTAAAGAGGCAGATGATAAAAGTTTTAGGCGATTTTTGTATTTTGTGTCTCCTTATTTCCACGAAGGTACAGCTCAAACTTAACCTTTTGTTCATTTAGATGGAGATGAATACAAGTTGTTAATGTTTTTGTATATCGTAATGTGTTGTTTTTAACGCAAATATATCAAAGTACTTCTTGTTCATTGAGAGAGAGAGAGAGAGAGAGAGAGAGAGAGAGAGAGAGAGAGAGGTTGTTAATGCTATAAAAATATGTACTACTTTTGTATTACGTATATAATAACACACAATACACTTTCCATTTATTTAGAGAGACAAATCAACAAAAGGTTTTAATGTTCGGTGTATGCATATTGCGTTGCTTTTGTCCTGCCTTAACTACGAGTATACAACACAAACTAAACATTACATTTTAGAGAAAGAAAGAAAAAAAAAATCATAAGAAATTCAGTTACTTTTCATTATCTTGTATTTTCTAAGAATATGCAAAGAAAAAGAAAACTTAACTTGTACATTTAACGAAGGAAAAAAATATATATACGTAGACATTTTAAGCGTTGTCATGTATTTTTTGTATTTATTTATTATTTACGACTATACGAAAAAAAGACTAAATTTCCCGCTATTTAGACAGGCAGAAAAATGGAAGAGACTTGAATGTTTTTAGTGCCGAATTAATAAGGAGCTTTAAGAGACTAGAGGAAATAATGGTTAGGATGATTGGTGGATACAGGTAAGTAGGTTCCATAGACTCCCGCGTGTGTGTGTGGGGAGCTTTCAGGTTGATATAATTGCTATTTGAGTGACTTGATATTTTTGTGGACTATAGTATTTCACTTGTCTGTTGATTTTTTTATGTATTTTTTAATGTATCTGTTTCTGTAGTCAATAAATCTGTGGGTGCTGTGGGTTCTTGTGGCTTTAGGGCCCATATTCTGAAACACTTTTGCACCACACTTTCACTATTTTTCAAAGGGCTCTAGTTGAAGTGACACGGGTTTTTTTTTATGATATTTCTGTAATTCTAGTGACATGTTAACAAGTTTTCTGTATTATCAACAGGGCAAATACTCTTTAGAACTCGGCTGATCGTCTCTGTGGTGTGTTTTCAAAGGATTGTAGTTGAAGTGATACTGGTTTTCAAGCATATTTCTGTAATTCTAATGACATGTTAACAAGTTTCCTGCACTGTCAACCAAACAAATACTTTTTAGAACTCGCCTAATCATCTCTGTGGTCTATTTTCAAAGGGCTCTATAGTTAAAGTGACACTGGTTTTCAAGGAAGTTTCTGTAATTCTAGTGACATGTTAACAAGTTTGCTGTATTATCAACAAAACAAATGCTCTTTAGAACTCGGCTAATCGTCTTTGTAGCCTTGGTAAATACTCGTGGTGAGAGAGCAAAGTGTTTCTGAATACCGACCCTGTTCTTGTGTGTAGTTTCTTGTGTTCATTATGTGGAGGCGGTGGAGGCAGCAACGTGGAGCTTCTGTGGATTGTGTGGATGAACGTTATTTTGCTTATTTACTTACTTTTATTTGTTTATTGAAATAGATAGGTAGTTAATTAGTTATTTAATTAATTTGTAAGTAGTTCTGGTTCAGGGTAACAGAAGGTTGTGAAAAGGAAGAAAGAAAAAAAAAAAGAAAAGGAGATACAAGTCCCAATATTCTATCATGAAAAAAATAAACGAAAAATTTGATGTTGAAAGCATCCTCTACAAAACGTTCAAGTTATTTGTAGAACCTAATGCAGAAGTAAGCAGGAAATTTCAAGGTTTGCATGATCATTAAGTTTATTTATCGTGTGTTGATAGTTCAAAATGGTTAACTTTTTTCCATAACAGATTCCGTAAGACGCCTGTGTCTGTAAATCTCATTCTTATAATTTCCCTGAGTCTTTCATACCATATTTTCCGAGGTATTTACTTGTAAATGTTCAAAACAGAGAGGAAAAATGCATTCATTTACCATTAACCCTTTCACTTAAAGCAATTTCTCAAAATATCTTGAACGCCTTTTATCTATTATTATTTCTTTATTCATTTTATTTTATTTTATGTATTTATTTATTTTTTTTCACTGAGACGTGTAGATCTTTTCATAACAAATCCCTGAGTCATTCACGTGTAAATATTGAAGTCTTCACGGCCCTGCCACCTGTCACCTACCCCTGGCTGCTCCACTGCTCCCTCCTCTCCCCTGTCGAAACTTCAAACACCCTCTCCTCCTGTCATTGCTCCTCGTCCCTTCTGCCCCTGTCCTCCCCCGCCAAGTCTCCATGAAGCTTACTGCGCTAACAAACAAGTAAAAAAATAAACAAAAATAGAATAAGTGTTAAAGCTTCAGTGAAAATATGGCTAGTGTTATGTTATTTCTTTTTACTTTTTCTCATAATCAGGAGGTAACCCGCCGCTGTCCAGGTGAGTTTAAGCGACAGGTAGGAGTGGTAAAAAGTAGGTATGTGTTATTGTTATACTTTGCACTTTTACCTGAGCGTTGTTATTCACACCTTATGTTTTACCTGTGCGTGTGTTTCACCTAATGTACACTTTCACTGCAAACATAAACTTGGCACTTACACTTAACTCTTACGTTACGAGACACACACCTGAGGAAATTAATATATATGAACAGATTAATTAAATACTAAATGAATAAATGAATAGATATACGATGAATAAGTTTATAATGAAATAAACATAAGCTATCTCTTTCTTCTTTCTAATATATTTTCTATTTGTTCCCTCTCTCCTTTTTTTCCTCTAGATATTTATCTCTATCATTTCCCCATTTTTCCTTCACCACTCTTGTCTTCTCTTCACATTCTGTCCGATCTCTTTCCACCCTTCATCTTGTCTTTCCTCTACTACCTATTAACTTTCCTCCATTCTACCGTATATCTTTCCTCCACTAATCTTGTCTTTCCTTCATTCTATCGCTTTCCTCCACCACCACTTATCTTTCCTCCAGCGTATATCTTTCCTCCACCACCCCCTATCCTTCCTCCACCACCTAATATATTTCCTCCATTCTACTGTATATCTTTCCTCCATTACTCTTGTCTTTCCTTCATTCTATCATTTTTTCTCCATCACAGTAGTCTTTCCTTCATTCTATCTCTTTCTTCCACCACCCCTTATTTTTCCTCCACCCTTTATCTTTCCCCCACCCCTTACCTTTCCTCCACACCCCTCCTTGTCTTTCCTCCAATCTACCAATCTTTTCTACATCAAAACTGAGACCATTACTAATACACACTGCAAAAACACTCAAAATGCATCTGTTTTTTTTTTTTTTTTCTTTCACCGCAACTAAATAAACACGAGATGCACAACACCACTCACTCAAATCCTTCACTGTGTTATTTAGTTTAATGCTCCTTCATCCCACTCCTTCATCCCACTCACTGGTAAACTCACTCCCTCCATGCTTGTTTACTGTTTTTTTCGCTCTCTTTCCTGTGACGAATTAATTTGAAAAAGGGATTGTTAAGAAGTCTGATAATGATAGGTTAGTTTTTTTCCTCTCACTAGTAAACTCTTAACTCTTTGTCTGTCTACTCACTGGTAAACTCGCTCCCTCCCTACTTGTTTGTCTATCTCTCCTTCATGTGACGAATGGATTTGAAAGAGGAATGTTGAGAAGTTCATTACAGACTGGTTAGTTATTTTTTTTTCCTTTTCTTCAACAGTAAACTCTTAACTCTTTGTCTATTTATGTATTTTCTCCTCCTTCCTTTAGAATTAAGTTGATTTGAAAAGAGAATTATTAATATGTGTTCTAAAATAAACTTTTGATAAATTAAACTTGCTAAATTAACTTTTTTCTTTTTATTTTCTTCTTTTTTATATATTTACTTTTACTATTTTTCTAACTTACGGAGTGGGAGAATGTGCATATTTTTTATTCTTTTTATTTTATTATCTTTGTGTTGTCGGTAAAGAACACAAAAACATTTATTCTTTTCCTAATTTCTCCTTATATTTTTTCCTCTTGAAAAAAAAAATAACTAGCTTTCTTTTTTTCTTTTTCCTTTTCCATTTTTTCTGCTTTCTTAAAGTTAGGAAATGACAGATTTTAACAACTTTTATTTATTCCTCGGTTATTAACAAGTGAAAACCCCGAACACACACACACACACACACACACACACACACACACACACACACACGTGCCTCCCCCTGCTCGCGCCACCCAACACCGGAATCGCGTGGCGCTCTTAAGAGCACTGCGCACTGATCGGTACCGACTTAGCGCGGTGCCCACTATTGTGCGAGCCTTAAATAAATAAGTAAATTAATAAGTGAATTCTAGGTTAAGTTAGATCCATAGTTAGATTAAGCATTTCAGTTCATTGTTTTAATGTCCCCCCCCCCTGTACATTTTCAGTGTAATTTTTTTACATTGCCAAATTAATAAACCGTATATTATTATTATCATTATTATTATTACACACA
>NC_059286.1:15492003-15499503 GCF_017591435.1 Portunus trituberculatus
CCTTCCTTCCTTCCTTCATTCATTCATTCCATTTTCTTTATTGCCTCTTTCCTTCTCCTCTTCCTCCTTAGTTTTTTTTTTCCCAAGCACATTATCTCTTTTCATTTATTTTCTTTCCCCTCGATCGTTTCTCTATTTTAAAGGAAGACGGTTTTCCTCCTCCTCCTCCTCCTCCTCCTCCTCCTCCTCCTCCTTCTCCTTCTCCTCGTCTATTTTCCCCGGGCACAATTTTAACTGTTTCCTTATTTATTTTCCTCACCTCAATCGTTCTCTATTTTAAGAAACGGTTCTGTTTTCCTCCCACTTCGGATTCTTTGGAGGTACTTCTCTCCAGTCTTCCTCCAGGACCGCCAGATGTGTCCCTCTTTCCCTCCATTTTTCCCTCTCTCTTTTTTTCCTTTCTTTCCACTTCTCTCTCTCTCTTTTTCGTTGCTCTGGGCCAGTCACAGAGCCAGGCGTGAGTTAATGGGTAAATGTAGGGAGACAATCTCTCTCTCTCTCTCTCTCTCTCTCTCTCTCTCTCTCTCTCTCTCTCTCTCTGGAGGACGTAATGGAGAGTTAAAGTCACTAGGAAAGACAGGCGTGTGTGTGTGTGTGTGTGTGTGTGTGTGTGTGTGTGTGTGTGTGTGTGTGTGTGTGTGTGTGTGTGTGTGTGTGTGTGTGTGTGTGTGTGTGTGTGTGTGTGTGTGTGTGTGTGTGTGTGTGTGTGTGTGTGTGTGTTTTATTTCGTTATTTCCTTTAATTACGTTTTTATCATTATTTTTGTGTTCGTTTCATTAGTTTTCGTTTTCGTTTTTCTTTTCGTGTGTGAAAGAAAGTGTCGCAAAAAAAAACATTAATACAAAAAATGACGAAAAAACTAAATAAATCATTAAATAAACCACAATTACTCACTCTCACTATAGAAATCTCAATCACCATACCCATTCTATCTCACTGTACGCATCTCTCACACTCCCCTCACCATTCCCTCTCACCGCCTCACTGCCCTTCACCACTCCCCTCATCACCATCATTCACTATTCCTTCATAATTCATCACCATTCCTTCAAAACCTGTCACCATACTTTATTAGTCTTTACTTGATCAGTCTTTCCTTTCCTTTCATCTTCATTCATCACCCTTAATGATAAAGTATTACTGCTACAACAACAACAACAACTACTACTACTACTACTACTACTACTAGTACTGCTCCTACTACTGCTACTACTATCACTACTACTTCTTATTATTGCTACTACTACTACTACTATTACTTCTACTTTTATCACTACTACTACTACTACTACTACTACAATTACTTTGTACTGCTACTGCTACTACTATCTACTACTTACTTGTTTTACTACTACTACTACTACTACTTCTACTTTTATCACTACTACTACTACTACTACTTTCACTACTACTACTTCTACTACTACCACTACTACAACTACAACCACCTACAACAAAAATCACAAGAAAACTACACACACAATAAAATTACTTCACCACCACCCACCACCACCACCACCACCACCACCACCACCATAAACAACAATAGGGAGAAACAGGAAAAAAAACAATGGGTAGGTCTAAAGGCTGGCGCAGTAATGGAGGCTTAAGACCAAATATTTGCAGGGTATTGAGAGCAGGAAAGAGCGGCAGCCAAACTCGTCCATTACAGCATTAGAATAGATGAATTTCCCCTCTCCTCTCTCTCTCTCTCTCTCTCTCTCTCTCTCTCTCTCTCTCTCTCTCTCTCTCTCTCTCTCTCTCTCTCTCTACATAGTGAATCGACACAGTATCCCAGAATTTAACTTTTTTTTTTTTTTTTGGTGGGACAGCGAAAGGTAGGCAATAAAGACCCTTAGGTAGAGTGAGTTAGTTAAAAGTTAGTTAGGTTAGGTTAGGTTACAGTACACAGTAGTAATAAGTCATCTTGTGCATTGTGGACTGACCGGACCGGACCAAAAATTTCTGTTTCTACACATCACCACTGAAAAAAAAGACGAAAAGAACACAAGAGGGAAAATATTGAAGGTAAAAAAACGCATTCGTACTTTGTGTTGTGTTTTGTGTATGTGTGTGTGTGCGTGTGTGTGTGTGTGTGAGTGAGTGTAAAACCAAGAAACAAGCACAAAGAGAGAGAGAGAGAGAGAGAGAGAGAGAGAGAGAGAGAGAGAGAGAGAGAGAGGCAAAAGGTCACTTACTATTTCTCTTGACCCGCGGCATCTTCTCCTCCATCACCTCCTCCTCCACCTTCTCCACCTCCACCTCCTCCTACTCCTTCTCCTCCTCCTCCTGCTTTAAGCCCCTTAGGTCAAAGGTCATATCGCTTCTACTTCATTTCTCGCACCAGAACACGATTTAATAAACGAATTTTCAACATGGTGGAGAGGAAAAGGAAGAGGAGGAAAAAAAGAGGAAGGGGGAAAGATAGAAAGGTGAGACATAACGGAGGGAAACAAAAGGGGAAAACGGAGGATTATAGAGGAAAAGAGAGGAGCAGTACAAGGGGATAAAGCAAAGGAAAAGGGAAAAATGAGAAAGGAAGCTTAGCGAAATGTAAGAGAGAAAGTGAGAGAGAGAGAAAGAGAAACAGTGAGATAGAGAGGGAGATGAAGGATGGTGTTAGGAAAAAGATGGAAAAGAATAAGTAGAAAAGGAAAAAGGGAAAAGGGAGCTTATAGACGTAAGAGAGAAGGATGTAGGAGTGTTGATAAAGAAAAGGAAAAGAGGAATAAAGAAAAAGGGAAAAATAGGTGTGAAGGCAAGTCAGAGAGAAGTGAGAGGAAAGAGGACGTGGAGGAGAAAATAGGAAATAAAGGGAAAGGAAAGAGGAGAGAAAGGAGGTTTACATGAATAAGAGAGAGAAATAAAGAGAGGTGTTAAGGAAGAGGAAATTCAATAAAATGGAAAGGAAAAAAAGAGGAAGGAAATTAAAAAAGTACTAGCAGAAAAGGAAAGATGAGAAAAGAAGGAATAAATAGAGCAGAAAAAAGATGAAGGATGAGAAAAATGGAGAAGAAAAAAAGCAGAAAAAAAATCGAGGGAATGTAATAAAAAAAAAGATAATAACACGAAATTAAAATAAACAGAAGGAAAGACAAGAAGAAAAGAAACACAATGAAAAATAAAGGAAAATGGAAGAAAATTAAAGGGAAAAAGATAAGATAGGAAGAAACTGTAGAAAATAAAGGAAAAAAGTGTGAGAGAGAGAGAGAGAGAGAGAGAGAGAGAGAGAGAGAGAGAGAGAGAGAGAGAGAGAGAAAGAGGGAAAAAAAGGGGGTGGGGTGTCTTGTCTATTTCTGGCAGGTAATATAAATAATACAGGTGTAAAGGTGCACATCTCCCACCTAGGAACACACGCACGCACACACACACACACACACACACACACACACACACACACACACACACACACACACACACACACACACACGGACACACACACAAGATGAAGAAGAAGAAGAAGAAGAAGAAGAAGAAGAAGAAGAAGAAGAAGAAGAAGAAGAAGAAGAAGAAGAAGATGATGATGATGATGATGATGATGATGATGATGATGATGAGAAGAAGAAGAGAGAGAGAGAGAGAGAGAGAAGAACAAAACGAAGAAGAACAACAACAACAATATCATCGACAACAAGAACAAGCCAAGACGAAGAAAAGGACGAAGACGAAAAGAAAAAAAAAAGAAATGGAGAAAAGAAAACAAGAACAACAATAACAAGAACAAAAACCAAACAGTACAACAAAAACAACAAAAAAAAGAAAAAAAAGAAAACAAAAGCCAGAGAGAGAGAGAGAGAGAGAGAGAGAGAGAGAGAGAGAGAGAGAGAGAGAGAGAGGGTGGCCGGGGTTCCAATAATGCTTCCAACGCCGATATTAGATATTGTTGCCCAGATTAAATTCCAAAACGGGCCATGCGAGTCCTTTAAAGCATATTAGCCTAAAAATATGCACAGGTAGCATGTTCCCGTCTGCTCCCTGGCTTCTGTGGGAGGAGGAGGAGGAGGAGGAGGAGGAGGAGGAGGAGGAGGAGGAGTCTATGCAGCATCTGTTGGTAGGAAGAGCAAGAGGAGGAGGAGGAGGAGGAAGAGAGGAGGAGGAGTTCGAGGAAAGATTTGTCAGGAGGAGTTTGTGTGCGTGTGTGTTTGTCTGAGAGAGAGAGAGAGAGAGAGAGAGAGAGAGAGAGAGAGAGAGAGAGAGAGAGAGAGAGAGAGAGAGAGAGAGAGAGAGAGAGAGAGAGAGAGAGAGAGAGAGAGAGAGAGAGAGAGAGAGAGAGAGAGAGAGAGAGAGAGAGAGAGAGAGAGAGAGAGAGAGAGAGAGAGAGAGAGAGAGAGAGAGAGAGAGAGAGAGAGAGAGAGAGAGAGAGAGAGAGAGAGAGAGAGAGAGAGAGAGAGAGAGAGAGAGAGAGAGAGAGAGAGAGAGAGAGAGAGTAAACACCAATCACAATTACACAAAACACGGCACATTACATAGCACACACACACACACACACACACACACACACACACACACACACACACACACACACACACACACACACACACCAAAAAGAATAGAAAAATAAACAAATATGAAAAATTCCAGACTCAAATTAATTATCCTTGGCAAAAAAAAAACATTAGAAAAATATTGACACTACGAATATACTCTTAAAAATAACACTAGAGACAATAATTAAATCAAAACACACCACACTCAAAGGCCACTCACGTAAATAAATAAATTAAATAAATAAATAAATAAACTAAACATCACACTTTCCCAACCACAAGAAAAATAATAATAACCAAAACACACACAAAAAAAAACACACCATGAAAGAAAAACAGACACTTTCCCTCTACAAAAAAAAAATAATAAACAAATAAATAAATAGACAAAATAAAAACACTCAAAGATTAAACGAAAGAACACAACAACAACAATAACAACAACAACAACAACAACAACAACAACAACAACAACAACAACAACAACGACAACAACAACAACAACAACAAACCAAAATACAATAATCAATCCACAGAAACACCAAATAAAACAACAAACCAAAAATAAAAAGTAAACAGAAGGCAAAATAAAAAAAATTATAATAAAATGGACCCAAATTAACCAGTAGACTAATTCAAAGCAGGAAGTCAAAAAGTCAAGGGGAAAAAAGTCATCATAGGATGTTTTTTGAATAGCGAATCGAAGCTTATTTTGCAGACTCTACCTCGGAGGGAAGGGAGGGAGCCGGAAATTGATTTTGTCTTTATTTTCAACTTGCGAGAGAGAGAGAGAGAGAGAGAGAGAGAGAGAGAGAGAGAGAGAGAGAGAGAGAGAGAGAGAGATTATACCAAACACTAATACAAACTAAGATTCACATAAAGATACAAATAATAATTGTTAGATATAAAAATGAATGTTGAAAAAAAATACAAATGAAAAAAGAGAAATAAAGGAAAAATTAAGACACAAGATTAAGGAAAATAGGTATAGAGGAAATACAGAAAATAAATATCATGAATAGAGAAAAAGAAAGAAAAAACATGATGGCAAAGTAGAAAAACATGAAAGAGGAGGAAGAGGAAGAGAATACAGGAAGATGAAGGACAGTAAGGATAAGAGTGAAAGGAAGCAAAGGAAAGAAAAGAGAGGATAAAGAATGAGAAACTTGAAACAAAGGGAGACGAAGACCAGAAAGAGGAGGAAGAGGAGGATAACACAGGAGGATGAAGGACAGTAAGGAGTAAAAGGAAGCAGAAGAAAGAAAAGAGAGGATAAAGAAGGCGAAACAAAGGATGAAGAAGATGTACCAAAAAAAAGAACAAGAAAATGGATGAAGCGATTATAATGAAAAATATCAATAAAACAAGAAAAAAATAATAAAAACATAGCCTTTTCTTTTTTCCTCCTTTATTTTCTTCTCCTCCTCATATCCTTTCTTTGTTTTTTCTCCTTTTCTCTCCTTTCTCTCCACAGTGACGGTAATGAAAATGAAAACAAAAGCACAAAACACACAAGAATTACGAAAGAAAGAATAAATAAAAACAAAAGACAAACACACACACACACACACACACACACACACACACACATACAAGAATTATCAACCACTACCGTTCCACTTTCCTCTCTCTCTCTCTCTCTCTCTCTCTCTCTCTCTCTCTCTCTCTCTCTCTCTCTCTCTCTCTCTCTCTCTCTCTCTCTCTCTTTCTCTCTCCTATCCCCCCCCTCCCACCAGCTCAGCTCACCGGACAGGAAGAGAGCCTTATGCAAAATGGTCTGGAAAAATTAACAGCCTTTTCGATGCTGAGCCGCGCATGTGTAATACCGCAGGGTGGTGGTGGAGTGGTGGTGGTGGTGGTGGTGGTGGTGGTGGTGGTGGTGGTGGTGGTGGTGGTGGTGGTGGTGGTGGTGGTTGGAGAGAGAGAGAGAGAGAGAGAGAGAGAGAGAGAGAGAGAGAGAGAGAGAGAGAGAGAGAGAGAGAGAGAGAGAGAGAGAGAGAGAGAGAGAGAGAGAGAGAGAGAGAGAGAGAGTATAGTGAAAGACAACACCTCTTCAACTTCATTAAATTACCTTTTTTAACACCAATCCATCCCTTCCCTCTCATCTCCGGCCAAAACACGTCCGTAAAAGCATATCAACACACCTGAAAATACGAAAAACACTCTAAAATGCATAAAGAACACACCAAAACACACGAAAACACTCTAAAATACACTAAAATACACAAACACACTAAAACACTTTAAATACACAAAAGACACACCCTAGAATATACCAAAAACACAAAAAAACACACACTAAAACACTGGAATACACCAAAAACACAAAAACACACACTAAAACATTCTGAATATATCAAAAACACACGAACACACACTAATAAACTGAAAAATACACAAAACATAGTAACACACACACTAACACTCTAAACACACTAAAACACATTATACACTAAAAACACTTAAAATATTTAATAAACACATTAACACACATTAAAACACTCTAGAATACACTAAAAGTACAACAAACACACTAAAAAAAAGCTTTAGAACATACTACAAAAACACAAAATCCACACTAACTCAAACTAAAGCACACTAAGACACACTAAGACAATCTATATCACACTAAGACACACAAAGACACACTAAAAACACACTAAGACACACTTAAAACAATCTAAAACACACTAAGACACACTAAAACAATCTAAATCACACTAAGACACACTAAAACACGCTAAAAATACATAAAAAGACATACTAACACACGCTAAAACACTCTAAAATACACACTAACACACAAAGACTCTAAAATACACTACAAACACAATAAATACACACTAGACAAAATCACAAAATTCACACCAACACAAACTAAAACACACTAACACACACACTTAAAACAATCTTAAAACACAGTAAGACACACTAAAACACGCTAAAATATATTAAAAAAACACACTAACACACGCTCAAACACTCTGAAATATTCAATAAACACACTAACATA
>NC_059286.1:15514503-15517003 GCF_017591435.1 Portunus trituberculatus
GACAATAAGAATAGGAATACAAAGGAATAGGAATAGGAATAGGAATACAAATAAAAAATAGGAATAGGAAGAAAAAACAAGCAAGAACAAAAACAACAAGAGTTAGTGAAAGAAGTAAGAATGAGTAGAAAGAAAAATAAGAATAGGAATACAAGGGATAGGAACAGGAATAGAAATACAAATACAAATAGGAACAAGAAAAAAATAAGCAAGAAACAAAAACAAGAGTCATTGATAGGAGACGTAAATGCAAAGAAAGTGAGAATAGGAATAAGAAGGAATAGGACTAGGAATACAAAAATAGGAATAGGAAGAAAAAAGTAGCAAAAACAAACACAACAGGAGTCAGTGAAAGAAGTAAGAATGAGTACAAAGGTGTCAGAGTAGAAGCAGTACACTCCATTACAGCCTCTCTTAATGAATAAAACTTGACAATGAATGTTCTGGTGTTAATCTGTCAGAGTGCTTGATGAGGGAGGCAGGGAGAGAGAGAGAGAGAGAGAGAGAGGGAGAGTGAAGAAGGGAGAGGCGATGGATGAGCTGTTAGGGAATAGGGAGAGCAGAGGGAAAGGGAGAAACGAGTGAAAAAGCGACACAACGGAAGAGAGAAAAGGAATGAAATGGAGAAATATGAGCACAAATAGAAATTGAAAGGGAGAGAAAATTGACTATAGGTGTTTTTTTCTGTTGTTTTTTTTTAGTTTTTAGTTACTCAGTCCCTGTTCGAATAACTTCACTCCCTTCCTTGGACGCGCCATTAAGAACACTAACCTACCCCTAACCAAGACCTGCTCCGATACAACGATCTTAGCGGCACTCTATTATTTCTCTTCATTTTATTTTACTCCCTTTTTTTCTTTGTTTTAATATCGTGTCAATATTTTTATTTTATTTTAGCGGTAGATATTTGAGACCCGGACATAATTGACAACATTATGCTTTGGTGACAAATATTTTCTTCATGTACGAGGGAAGAGGGCAACATAAAGCGAAATAAAAAAAAAATATAAAAAAGGCCCACTTACCAGCCAGTCCCCTTGCAGGTCCAAAAGAATTAGTCAAAAAAGGGATAAATGTCTTGGAGGATTAAAACAGTTATAGAAGTAAAATTGAGGATAAAAGAAGCTAAATCAAATATAAAAGTAATTGAGGGTAAAAGATGGCAAAACTATTGTAAAAGTAACATTGAGGAAAAAAGAAGCTGAAACAATTATAGACGTAAAAGTGAGGAAAAAAGGAGCCAAATTATTATAAAGGTAAAATTGAGGATAAAAAACAAAACAATTATAAAAGTACCATTAAGGAAAAATGAAGGTAAACAATTAGAAAAGTAAAATTGAGAAAAAATAGAAGCTAAAACAATTATAAAAGTAAAATTGAGGAAAAAAGTAAGGTAAACAGTTATAAAAGTCAAATTGAAGATAAAAAGTTAAAATATTGAGAGGCACGTACGAGTAGGTACAGTACATGCCGTCACGATACACGCCTCGCCCACCACTCAGATCGTGACGTGTGTGTGACGTTTAACTGTGACGTAGTAGTAATCACTGACCTACTGGCAGTTTATTGCGACGTTATATGTAAAAGAAAAAAAAAATACGGATATTGCTCCAGAAAACCGTAGTAAACCTGACTTGATCTAACTTAAACCTGATCTAACCTGACCTAACTCTGCCTTCACCTTCTCTTAGCTCCAAATTAACAATAACAGTTTAGAAGGAAGAAAAAGCACAAGAGGAATAGAAAAGTATGAAACAACACGAACAACAATTAAACCGAAACACGAAAAGGAAAAAACACAATGAAGGATAAGAAAGAAAAAAAAGCAACATGAGAAACAAAGAAAGAGAAAACAGGACTAAAAAGAAAAATAATAGAGGAAGAGAAATAAGAGTAGGCAGAAAAAAAAGCAAAATGTGCAGCATAGAAAGAAAAAAAACTGGATAAAATAAGATAAAAATAATAGATAAAGAGAAATAAAAGATAGCAAGTCTAATTTTTCTTTTTTTATGGCCAAGGGCAACGAAAACAATCAAACAAAAAGGCCCACAAGCAAGACAAGCAAAACAACAACAAACTTAACAAAACAACGTAGAAACACAAACCAGTACCACACGTTACCTGACTTCAGACGAGGAGGAAGAGAGGAGAGAGGTAAGGCTGGCAGGAAGTGAAGGAAGAGGGAGGAGTGAAGGAAGGAAATGGCGTCAGTCCTTCCCTCCCTCTTTATCTCCTTCATCCTCTATCTCAATCTACTCTCCTTCCTCTCACTCTCAACACACTAAAGAAAGACACTGTATTCCGTTCACCTTCTCTTCTCAAGCACGCGGCGAGAAATGAAGCGATATTCCTTGATAATAACGAAAATATTAGCTAAGATGGCAACCCGCACAGTAAGAGGACCACGCAGGCTTACCATTGGCTCCTGCTCTCCCTTCCGCCTCTCCTATTGGTTCGCTCCCTCTCCCGTTCTCCTCAAGGGTGGGGTTATGTTCCCTCG
>NC_059286.1:15519503-15534503 GCF_017591435.1 Portunus trituberculatus
GAGAGAGAGAGAGAGAGAGAGAGAGAGAGAGAGAGAGAGAGAGAGACGGACAGGAGACAAAATATGAAAAAATAGATAAACATACCAGCAAAATTAAAACAAAACAAGAAAAGAACAAAAAAAAGAACAAATAAAAAGATGAACTGAAGAATTAGAAACAGCAAAAAAAAAGAAAGAGAGAAAGAAAGAAAGAAAGGAAGAAAGGAAGAAAGGAAGAGTTCTACCGACACACACACACACACACACACACACACACACACACACACACACACACACACACACACACAAAAGAAAACGGAGAGGGGGGGGTGGTCAGCCGAGGATTTCGTGACCTGGCTTACCTGAGATTTACCTGCACGGCGATTGGCGCGGCGCTCCCTCCTCCCTCCCCCCCACCCCCCCCCAATATCCAGGCCCTCAGCTCTCCAAGGATTTAACCCCCCACTCCTACCCCTCCTCCTTCCCCCCCTTCCCTCCATCCCCCCTCCACACACACCTGCGTCAAGAGTACTCACACGTTCACACACCTGTTCTTGTTATACGTCTCTCTCTCTCTCTCTCTCTCTCTCTCTCTCTCTCTCTCTCTCTCTCTTGGTCTCTTTAGTCTCTGTGCTGTGTGTGTGTGTGTGTGTGTGTGTGTGTGTGTGTGTGTGTGTGTGTGTGTGTGTGTGTGTGTGTGTGTGTGTGTGTGATGTAAGAGGAGGAGATATAAGAGGAGAAGTCTCTCTCTCTCTCTCTCTCTCTCTCTCTCTCTCTCTCTCTCTCTCTCTCTCTCTCTCTCTCTCTCTCTCTCTCTCTCTCTCTCTCTCTCTCTCTCTCTCACACACACACACACACACACACACACACACACACACACACACACACACACACACACACACACACACACACACACACAAAACTAAATAAAAAACACAAAAAATTACCATATTCACTTGACCTCTTTTCACAACGCTTTCCCCCTGAGCCTTCCCCTCTCCCTCACTCTCTCCCTCTTCCCCTCTCACTCCCGCTCCCTCTCCCTCTCACTCTCACTGTGTTTTTTTTTTCACGAATAATTAAATCGCGTTATATATATTTGTCTGACCTGTGTATTTTATCTAAAAACCTGTGGAATTACCCGTGACATTCTGACTGATGAACGCAGTTTGTATTGTATTTGTTTGTGTTCACTCGTCACGGGGCAAAAATTGTTTAATATCATAGAGGGGGACGAGGACGAGAGAAGAGGAGGAGGACGAGGGAAGAGGAGGATGAGGAAGAGGAGGAGGACGAGGGAGGAAGATAGAGGAGGATGAGAGAAAAGGAGCAGGAGGAGGAGAGAAAAGAAGGACGAGAGATGGGGGAGGAGGACGAGAGAAGAGGAGAACGAGAGATGGGTAGGAAGAGAACAGAGGCTGGGTGGATGAGGAGAAGGACGAATAGGAAAGTGGAGGAAAGTAGAGATAGAGAGGACAAAATGCTCACGTGGAATAGAGATACAGGTTGTAAATAAAAGAGCTAAATGTGGAAAGGGTGAAGATGTAGAGTGGAAGAGTTGAAGTATGAGGTTTGGGAGAAGGAGGAGGAAGGAGGAGGAGGAAGGCAGGGAGGAGAAAATGCAAATGTGGAATGGAAATACATGATGAAAATAGAAGAATTGCATATGGAAAGGGTGGAGATAGAGTGGAGGGGATGAGGTATGAGAAGGAGGAGGAGGAGAAGGAGGAGGAAGAGGAGGAGGAAGAAATTGGAAGAAGAAAAAATGACGTAGTGGAATATAAATACAAGAGTTAATAATGGACAGGTGGAAAAAGTGTAGCTTAAAAGTGGATAACGAATAGAAGAGAATGAAAAAGAAAAAGGAGAGGAGGAAGAAGAGAGAGAGAGAGAGAGAGAGAGAGAGAGAGAGAGAGAGAGAGAGAGAGAGAGAGAGGACAAATTAGGTGACATGTGGAAGGGAAATAAAAGGTGGAAACACAATTGCTAGTGGAGTGGCTGGAATTTGATGGAAAGAAAGAAAATGGGCAAGAAAAATGTGAAAGAGATGAGAAACAGGAAAACATGAGATAAATTTGGAGTAAAGAATGGAAAAGAAGATGGATTGAAAAGGAATTAATTGGCTGGGAGACGCTGATGGAAGAGAGAGGGAGTGGTGGATGAAACAGACGAATGGAAGAAAGAGGGAGTGGTGGATGGAATAGACGAAATGCTAAAAAAAAAAAAAAAAAAAAAGGGAAGGAAAACCATATGATTTGGAAGACGTGAACGAGGCGAAGAGAGAGAGAGAGAGAGAGAGAGAGAGAGAGAGAGAGAGAGAGAGAGAGAGAGAGAGAGAGAGAGAGAGAGAGAGAGAGAGAGAGAGAGAGAGAGAGAGAGAGAGAGAGAGAGAGAGAGAGAGAGAGAGAGAGAGAGAGAGAGAAAATTGTTGAGATACGATAGGGTTTGGATAAGCTGGTCTGAGAGAGAGATAGATAGAGAGATAGATAGATAGATAGATAGATAGAGAGAGAGAGAGAGAGAGAGAGAGAGAGAGAGAGAGAGAGAGAGAGAGAGAGAGAGAGAGAGAGAGAGAGAGAGAGAGAGAGAGAAATACTGGTAAGAGATTGTGAATGTTCCTTAAGTATCATTATCTTTACAACATTCCCATGAAGGAAATAATAATATAATTTTCTATCATTAGCGCGATGTGACTCCTGTAAGTTAGAATCATGTCTCTATTATCAGGAATTTCTTTGCATTTTCTAAGGTTCAAATTTGAAAGGAAAATGTTGACATAGAAAGTATATACCAGTGTGTAATTTTTTTCTCTCTATTTAATTCCAATCCTTTGTTTGAAAATGAAAAATAAAGTTAATTCTCATGGTCTTATAATTCAACCTTCAGTATGTGTGTGTGTGTGTGTGTGTGTGTGTGTGTGTGTGTGTGTGTGTGTGTGTGTGTGTGTGTGTGTGTGTGTGTGTGTGTGTGTGTGTGTCTATTTGTCAGCTGTACGTGCATATGAAATTTGTAATACCACGGAGCATACATGAATTATTTGTGTACATATGTGTGTGTGTGTGTGTGTGTGTGTGTGTGTGTGTGTGTGTGTGTGTGTGTGTGTGATAAAAGATTACACCATACTGGCATGTTCGCTTTGGAGATATGTGTGCGCATTCATAAATGTACATGCATGCATACACGTGCGTGCATTTGTCCTTACTATGGCAACGCACACACACACACACACACACACACACACACACACACACACACACACACACACACACACACACATGGAAGGCATAACCATCTACTTCTCCTTTTATTTCTCCTCCTCCTCTTCCTCCTCTTCCTCCTCCTCCTCCTGAGTCTTCTTCTGTACTGTCCTGTCTCTCTTATCTGTAGTTAGAATTAGTTACCAAACAGCTTTGAAAGGACCAAGAGGTCTGTTGTTGTTTGGCTTTCCTTTGTATTCCTTTGTATTCCTCCTCCTCCTCCCCTTCCTCCTCCTCCTCCTTCTCCTCTTCCTCTTCAATTTACCACCCATCAGCAACACCTTCTTTGTTGTTCTCTTTCTTCTTTTTCCCTCTGCTCAAACTATTTCATCATCACTAACACTTCCTCCTCCTCTTCCTCCTCCTCCTCCTCCTCCCACTCCTCGTTTTACTCCTTTTCCTTCTTACACAAACATCTTTCTACATCAATCATTTCACCATCTATATTCCTCCTCCTCCTCCTCCTCCTCCTCCTCCTCTTCCTCCTTCTTCTCCTCCTCCTCCTCCTCCTACTCCTCATCCACCTTCCTCTTCCTCTTCCTTCCTCTCCTTATCTACCTTCTATTCCTTCTTACACAAACATCATCTACACTCCTTAATTCTCCTACCACCACCTTCTCCTTCTCCTCCTCCTCCTTCTCCTCCTCCCACTCCTTATCCATCTCTCCCTCCTCCTTCCTCTCTTTATCCTCCTCCTCCTCATCCTTCTTACACAAACATCTTTCTACATTTATAAATCACAATCTACACTCCTTCTCCCACCATCCCCTCCTCCTCCTTCTCCTCTCTTCCTTTTCCACTTCCTCCTTCTCTACCTCTTCCTTGTTACACACAATCTCTCTACATCTATTATATCAAAATCTACACTTCTCCCACCTCCTCCTCCTCCTCCTCCTCCTCCTCCTCCTCCTCCCACTCCTCCTTCTCCTCCTCCAGATTCCACTCGAAGTTTTGGGCGGGAGATACAAGACGTGAGGCAAATACTGCAAGAGTTACTGCAAATCTGGCAACAAGTTTCTCTAATTTTGCCAAGGGGCGGAGGGGCGGGGAGTTAGTGGGAAGTTTCCGTTGAACCCTGTAACGTGTTTTGCTTCACCTTGGAGTCGAGGCAAGGTAGGGAAGGGTAGGGATGGGTGAGGGTAAGGTAAGTAAGGTAGTGTTAGGGTTATATTGGTTTGGGTTAGGTTAGGTTAGGTTAGGGCGCAAAAATGTGGATTAGCGTAGTATAGGGATGTGTAGGTTTCTCTCTCTCTCTCTCTCTCTCTCTCTCTCTCTCTCTCTCTCTCTGGCTGCAAAGTGATGTTATTTCACTGAGTTTTCAAAGTGTCTGTGTGTGTGTGTGTGTGTGTGTGTGTGTGTGTGTGTGTGTGTGTGTGTGTGTGTGTGTGTGTGTGTGTGTGTGTGTGTGTGTGTGTGTGTGAGTGTGGATGTGGATGGGAAAGTGAGAGGTATGAGAGGAGATGGGTGAATGTTCGATGTGAGTGAGTGAAGGCGGAAGAGAAAGAAGAGGAAGATGAATACAAGGAAGAAGAAAAATAAGACGATGAAAGGGACCAGGAAGACAAGGGTGATGAAATTAACTGAAGAAAAAAAAAAGAACAAGAACAAGAAAAGGACAAGAAAAATAGGGGAACAAGAACAAGAAAAACAGTAACACCGTCAACAACAACAACAACAACAACAACAACAATTATAGTCTTCACATAATAAAGATGAAAGAATATTAGTACAAAAGAGAGAGAGAGAGAGAGAGAGAGAGAGAGAGAGAGAGAGAGAGAGAGAGAGAGAGAGAGAGAGAGAGAGAGAGAGAGAGAGAGAGAGAGAGAGAGAGAGAGAGAGAGAAATGAACACAGAAAAGGAAACAATATATCAAGTAGGTACAAAAAATAAACGAAAACAACATCGAAAAATGTTAGAAAGAGAGAAAAAGAAAGAAATCATAGTAAACAAGAGAGAAACATTGATAAGAAAAAAAAAATAACAGAAAAAATGCTAAAAAAAAAAAATGCTGAAAAAAATCATTAGGATACAGAAAAAGAAAATCACATACGAACAAAGGAAAGAAAAATCAAATACGAAAAAAATACACGAAAATACGAGATGAATATTCGCAAACAAAATACTAAAAAGGGGAAAAAAACAACGATGAGGGGAAACCAAGTAGGAGAAAAATAGAAAAAAAAATAAAGTACGGAAGAGGGGGAAGGAAAGTAAGAGGGAAAAACAAGCGGCAAAAAATGTGGAAGGACTTTTATAGAGGGAAAAAAAGTGTGTACGAGAGAGAGAGAGAGAGAGAGAGAGAGAGAGAGAGAGAGAGAGAGAGAGAGAGAGACTCAACAGTAGTGAAAAAAGAAAAAAAGTTTCAAGGACAATGTAGGACAGTAAATACTCTCTCTCTCTCTCTCTCTCTCTCTCTCTCTCTCTCTCTCTCTCTCTCTCTCTCTCTCTCTCTCTCTCTCCAGTCCTGAGTTAATGAAAAAATCGTGAAAGGAACGAATACTGTTACTTCAAATTTGAGAGAGAGAGAGAGAGAGAGAGAGAGAGAGAGAGAGAGAGAGAGAGAGAGAGAGAGAGAGAGAGAGAGAGAGAAAGAGACTTAATTTACTGTGCATGACATTTGAAGTGAATGACTCCAACACACACACACACACACACACACACACACACACACACACACACACACACACACGCTGTTCTTCATTGCCTTGTGTTTGTTGTGGCTTTAATTTTTATCTAGTTAATTTCATAGCTTCTCTCTCTCTCTCTCTCTCTCTCTCTCTCTCTCTCTCTCTCTCTCTCTCTCTCTCAGGTATCTTTCTCTATAGGTCAGGTATATTTGCTATTAATTAAAGTGTAATTCCTCCAAGATGAAAATACATGTTTTTTTTTATAATGATTTAGTTCACTCATGCGGAATAATTGTTTTTGGGTCATCGTTATCATCATCAGCAGCAGCAGCATTATTATCATTATCATTACTATTGTCATTTTCACCCGGGTTTTTATTATCATCGTTATCATCATTTTTTATCCTTATCATATTTATTCTAATCATCGTTGTCACTATTATCATTATCATCGTTATCATCTTTTTATCATCCTTATCATATTTATTTCAATCAATGTTGTTGCTATCATTACCATCATCATTACCATAAACTCCTACACACACAAACTCACACACATAAATAAGTAACAAAATATAAACAAAACCTAATACAATAACATAAAGTATTAGCAAATTCAATGGAAAATTAATAAACAAGAAAAAAATAAGCAGTTGAAATAGTGTGCAGTAAGTAAGAAGCAAAACAAGCATGAAAATAAAATCGCAGTAAAACAAGATAAGTAAACAGGAATAGAACAACACAAGCTCAAATAATCACTTAAATACACACTCACACAAACACTCAGTCACTCAAACACACAAGCACACAAACACTCAGTCACTCAAACACACACTCACACAAACACTCAGTCACTCAAACACACACTCACACAAACACTCAGTCACTCAAACACACACACACACAAACACTCAGTCACTCAAACACACACACACACAAACACTCAGTCACTCAAACACACACTCACACAAACACTCAGTCACTCAAACACACACTCACACAAACACTCAGTCACTCAAAGACACACTCACACAAACACTCAGTCACTCAAACACACACTCACACAAACACTCAGTCACTCAAAGACACACTCACACAAACACTCAGTCACTCAAACACACACTCACACAAACACTCAGTCACTCAAACACACACTCACACAAACACTCAGTCACTCAAACACACACTCACACAAACACTCAGTCACTCAAACACACACTCACACAAACACTCAGTCACTCAAACACACACTCACACAAACACTCAGTCACTCAAACACACTCACACAAACACTCAGTCACTCAAAGACACACTCACACAAACACTCAGTCACTCAAACACACACTCTCACAAACACTCAGTCACTCAAACACACACTCACACAAACAATCAGTCACTCAAACACACACTCACACAAACACTCAGTCACTCAAACACACACTCACACAAACACTCAGTCACTCAAACACACACTCATACAAACACTCAGTCACTCAAACACACACTCACACAAACAATCACTCAAACACACACTCACACAAACACTCAGTCACTCAAACACACACTCACAAACACTCAGTCACTCAAACACAACACAAACACTCAGTCGCCCAAACACACACTCACACAAACACTCAGTCACTCAAACACACACTCACACAAACACTCAGTCACTCAAACACACACTCATACAAACACTCAGTCACTCAAACACACACTCACACAAACACTCAGTCACTCAAACACACACTCACACACACACAAACACTCAGTCACTCAAACACACACTCACACAAACACTAAGTCACTCAAACACACACTCACACAAACACTCAGTCACTCAAACATACACACACACACACACACACACACACACACACACACACACACACACACACACACAAACAATCACTCAAACACACACACACACACACACACACACACACACACACACACACACACACACACACACATTCAATCACTCAAACATACACTCAAACACTCAGTCAGTCACGCACTTAAGCCTGTCAGCCATTGTTCCTTTATTCCTCCAAGTATACGTCGCTCTTTTCAATAAATACATTTCCGGTTCACTCAATCTTTCACTCACTCACTCACACACTCACTCACTCATTCACTCACATCTATCAGGCGATCCTCATGTAGTCGTAAAGTGAAATTCTCTCTTTTTCAATAAATATATCACTAGTTCAGCCTTTTACTCACTCACTCATTCACTCACTCACTTACTCAATCACCTCACTCACTCACTCACTTACGTATGCATATCTATCTATCAGCCAGTCAGCTCACTCACTCACTCACTAACTCACGTATGTGCATCTATCTATCAGCCAGTATTGAAAACACATCGTTACTCTCTTTCAATAGATATATCACTCACTCACTCACTCACTCACTCACGTATGCACATTTATCTATTAGCTAGTCCTCAAAATACATCGTCACTCTTTTTCAATAGATACATCACCAGCTCACTCACTCACTCACTCACTCACTCATTCACTCACTCAACTCACTCACTCATTCACTCACTCCCTCACTCACTCACTTCCTCAATCACCCACTCACTCACTCACTCACTCACTCACTCACTCACCACTCACTCACCCACTCATTCACTCACTCACTCACTCATTCACTCACTCACTCACCACTCACTCACTCAAACAGCGTGGCTCGTTCTCAGTATTCCACGCGATCGATGACCAAACACCACAACAAGGGACACAAGAATACACAGAGAGAGATCATGTATATTTATCTCATTATTCAACACACGCCTCAGTCACTTCACTCACTTCTCAATCGCCAGACAGTAAATTCAATGAGTACTGTTCGTTAGCTTCAGTCAGTCAGTCAGTCAGTCAGTTGATAAGATCTTTTCTATAACTTATTTACTATTTTTTACTGAGAGAATAAAGTGTTTGGAGATGGATCTGTCTGTGTGTGTGTGTGTGTGTGTGTGTGTGTGTGTGTGTGTGTGTGTGTGTGTGTGTGAGAGAGAGAGAGAGAGAGAGAGAGAGAGAGAGAGAGAGAGAGAGAGAGAGAGAGAGAGAGAGAGAGAGAGAGAGAGAGAGAGCTGTCAGCAAGATCCTGGAGAGGATAATAGCTGAGCAGCTGACCTGTCACCTAGAGGAGCGTCACCTCATCTCTCCACGCCAATATGGATTTAGAAAGAGACGTTCCGCCTCCGACATGCTTCTCCTCCTCACACAAGCCTGGCATGACGCCCTCGACGCCGGCCGCCCCACCCTCGTCATTGCCCTTGACATTGCTGGGGCTTTTGACAGAGTTTGGCACAAAGGACTCCTGGCCAAGCTCGAACAGTTCGGCATCACAGGACAACTGCTAGAGCTGTTCTCCAGCTACCTACAAGGCCGGAGTCTGAGAGTAGTGTTGGGCGGGTGCACGTCAACCACACACCCAGTGGAGGCCTCCGTTCCACAGGGCTCGATCCTGGCCCCATCCTGTGGAACGTATATTTCAACGACCTCCTTCAGAGCCTCGCCTGTGTCGGCATACGCGGACGATGCCACTCTCGCACAGCTTCGGTAGAGAGGAGGCAGTGAACGTGATTGATGTCACCAACCGCCACCTTGGTGACATCATGGCCTGGGGTAAACAGTGGCAAGTCAAGTTTGCTGCCGAAAAGACCCAGGCCGTGGTCATCTCACGTTCACGGGAGGACGTCAGGCAAATTGAAGGCCAGCTGAAGTTTGGAGAAGACACCCTTGCCGTTAAGGACTCCATCAACATCCTGGGGGTGGAGGTAGACTCCAAACTCAGCTTCGACCGCCACCTGGAGAGCGTGGCACGCAAGGCATCCCTGAGGGTGACACTCCTATGTCGAGTGAGGCACCTACTCATGACGCTATACAAAGCGCAGGTGAGGCCCATCATGGAGTACAGCCCCCTCAGCTGGATGTGCAGTGCCCAGTCCCACCTCTCCCTGCTGGACAAGGTGCAGCGGCGAGCCGAGCGCCTCCTTCGCGATGCCGGTGGCCTGGGACAGCAGCCCCAAGCTGAGCTACAGCGACAGCGGCATCAGGGGCAGCAGTTGCAGCAGAGACAGCAGCGACAGCACCCAGACCCTCACCAAGAAGCCCCTATCAACGTGCTGGACAGCTTGGAGCACCGAAGGCGTGTTGGGGCCCTTACTGTGCTGAACAAAGCCCAGGTGCAGCAAATACCTCACCTCACGGCTCTACGGATACCCTGGAGGAGGAGTGAACGTACTACGAGAACGGTAGTGTCCGACACCCTCCTCGAGGTGCCGAGGTGCCATTCAGTGAGGTGTCAGCGCGCCTTCTCCCACGACATTGCGGTGTTGTGGAACGCCTTCACCTCAGCAGTGGACGTCTCCAGTATGTCCACCCAGCAGGTGACAGTGTTATGACACCCTCGCTCACAATGCCGTCCCCGGGAGCAGTTTTAGAATGAGCGTCACATGCCAGTGCACGCTCTTAGCTCACGAACTCAGCTCCAACTGTAAACATACTTATGTGTAAAATATGTATGTTATGTGCATAAGTTTAAATAAAAGAGAGAGAGAGAGAGAGAGAGAGAGAGAGAGAGAGAGAGAGAGAGAGAGAGAGAGAGAGAGAGAGAGAGAGAGAGAGAGAGAGAGAGAGAGAGAGAGAGAGAGAGAGAGAGAGAGAGAGAGAGAGAGAGAGAGAGAGAGAGAGAGAGAGAGAGAGAGAGAGAGAGAGAGAGAGAGAGAGAGAGAGAGAGAGAGAGAGAGAGAGAGAGAGAGAGAGAGAGAGAGAGAGAGAGAGAGAGAGAGAGAGAGAGAGAGAGAGAGAGAGAGAGAGAGAGAGAGAGAGAGAGAGAGAGAGAGAGAGAGAGAGAGAGAGAGAGAGCATGTCGCTTTATTATATGGTGTCACTTCGTCTCAATTACCATGTCTCTCTCTCTCTCTCTCTCTCTCTCTCTCTCTCTCTCTCTCTCTCTCTCTCTATCTATCTATCTATCTATCTATCTATCACCCTAACTCACCAAACACACCCCAAAAAAAATGAGCTCAAAAAAGATAGAAAAAAGAGGAAAACAACAGGAAAACAAAGAAAACAGGAAAAGTAAGAAGAAAACAACATCACAACATGAGAAAACCACGAAAAAATACAATACAAAAGAAAACGAAGCAGAAAAGTCAATAAGAGGAAAGGAAGAGGAAAGGAAGAGAAACACCGAGACTCGATTCTCAGCGCCAAGAGGAAGAGGAAGTTTGGAGTCTTGAATGTCACGTTTTTACCAGTATGAAAGGCTTGCCCTCACAAGATGCACACTGCTGCCTATAATCACGGTGCAAGTTTCCCTAATTTCCGCGGGTACAAGTTGCAGAATGGGGGAGAGGGGGAGAGGGAAAATGGTGCACTGAGGGGAAAAGAGGAAAAAAGAAGGGAAAAATATTTGAGGGGAAAATGGGAAAGGGATGAGTTATTTATTTATTTTTCTTTCTTTATTTTTCCTTTTTTTTTTTTTTTACATATATATCGATTGTTTCGTGAGTCTCCTTTGAAATTATGTTAGGAAGATGAAGGCGTTGTTGTTGTTGCTGGTAGTAGTAGTAGTAGTAGTAGTAGTAGTAGTAGTAGTAGTAGTAGTAGTAGTAGTAGTAGTAGTAGTAGTGTTGTTGTTGTTGTTGTTGTTGTTGTTGTTGTTGTTGTAGTAGTAGTAGTAATCATGAAAATAAAACTGTTTTCATCAATGCCAAATGAAAAATGTGTTCACCAGAGAGAGAGAGAGAGAGAGAGAGAGAGAGAGAGAGAGAGAGAGAGTCACTGGTAATTACGGTGATAAATGGTATGCAATCAAGGACGATAATACTAAAATACTGGTCTTCTCCTTCTTCCTTTTCATTCCATTGACTTTCATCTCCATTATTATTTATCTCCTCCTCCTCCTCTTCCTGTCCATTATTCCATCCTCTCCTCATTATTCATTCCATTCCATTCATTCTCTTCGGCCGTCTCATGCAACATTTATTTAACATTTCAGGACGTATCGTGGTCTCTCTCTCTTCCTTCCTCTTCTTTCGTCTCCTACTCCTACTCCTACTCCTCCTCCTCCTTCTTTTCCTCCTCCTCTTCTTTATTCATTGATGCGTCTTGCCATATTTCTTCCGTATTACCTTCGTATTCATATTCTATTCTCTTTCTCTCTCTTTTCTTTTGCTTCCTTGATTTATTCTTTATTCTGTGTTTTTTTTGTGTTTATGTTTGTTGTAGTTTAGTTTTTTTTATCTTTTCCTTGTTCATTACATCAATTTGCTTATGTTTCAGTTTTTAACTTTTTCTTTAAATTTTCTTCCTTTTTTTTTTTTTTTTCTTCGTTTATTTCAATGTTCCTTTCTATTCATCTTCTACTTCTGTCCACTGTGACTTTTTTTTCTTGTCCTATTAACATATCGTCTAATTTTCTAATATACTTATTCCTTTCCGCAGCTTTACCTTTCCCTCATTATTTCCTTTCCATTCCTTTTTTCCTTTTATCTCATTTCATCTTCCTCAGCTCCTCCTTTCCTTTCCTTCCTTTAATCTCACCTTCCTTATTCCCTATCACTTCCACTCCTTTCTCGCATCCCATTTCTTCAATTTCAGGCAGTAGACACCTGTCGAAACGGTAATTACTCCCAGTGAGGTCTAATGCACTGGATCAGGGGCGCTGTAAACTCATCATTACAGTCAGTGTGACCTCAATGAACATTTCCTTTGAGACTCAAAACACAAAAGGTTAGTTACATTCTGCTCTCTCCCTCCTTCATACAAAACTACATGCCCTTGGTAACTTCATTCATTGTATTTTTTGTCTTTATTTCTATATTTCTCTTAGTCTGTTCTTTTCATCTCTCTCTCTCTCTCTCTCTCTCTCTCTCTCTCTCTCTCTCTCTCTCTCTCTCTCTCTCTCTCTCTCTCTCTCTCTCTCTCTCTCCCAGCTTACCTCTACGCCCCTTACTAGTTTCTGTTCAGTAACTAGTAATTGTTACAGTCACACCCTTCACTCAAAATTCCAAATCAAATATGGTGACATCTCTTCTCTCCTTCCCTTCCATTCCTTAATTTACTTCCGTTTTCATCCTATTTCCTTTCAATTTCTCACTTTCTTCTTTTCCTTCCATTCCTTTCCTTTACTTTCTTTTCTCCTTCCTTTCTTTACTTCCCCTTTCACTCATTTCCTCTCTTTTATCCCCCTTCCATCACTTCTTTTTCCTTCTCTACTTTCGACTATTCTTCCCTCTCTCTACTTCATCGCTTCGACATCTAGGCTTCTCCTGATTGGCTGACAAGAAGGCCGGGACGAGCTGTGATTGGCTGTTGCGAAACTCATAACCAGATGGATGGACTGGAATAGATAGACTTGAGTCACTAGGAAGCTTTGAAAGATTAGACAAGTTTATGGATGGGGATGATCTGTGGGAATAGGTAAGCATGTTTCATAAAGGGACTGTCACGTGTACGCCTGATGGTTCTTGCAGTTTTTCGTATTTCTGGGATTGGTAAAGTTGAATTTTAAAAAGGATATACGAAGGAAGATATTGGGTACTAAATGGAAACGTGGATTTGTGGATTAGACCTGTTTTTTTTTTCTTTTCCATTTTTTTTTCTTTTGTTTCTTTTGTCTCAGTTATCTTTTTTTCCATTTTTTCTTAGTTGCTTAGTATTAAGTGTGTCCAAAAACCCTGTGCTTAAAAAAAACGCTGGTTCTCTTTTTTTTATTGTTGTGAAGCTTATAATTGTTTTATGGACAAATACAACAAAGTGTTTTAGTTTTTTGTTTCAGTGATCAAGTTGTCAGTCTGGAGCCATCAGCCCCTCAAGAGCGTGTGGCGTCTATGGTGATGCAACGTATAGAGCGGGTAACGTCTGTAGTTTATATGCATTTTACGGGCTACGTTTCAAATTTCCGAGATAATTATTTGGTCTGCTAGCACTCGTCCCTCACAACGATGTCTCCCTCCGAGTCTCAGTGTCCCACTAAACATAGTAATGGCTGCAGGGGGAAATAATTTTATTACTCTTCCTCTCAATCCTCGGACAATAAGTGGTCAGCGACTTCCACTCCACATGGCGGCAAACAGGGTCCAAAACAGCATCTTATTGGAAATACTGCTGGACGAGAGTTAGAAATTACTCTCTCAAATCTCGAAAGTGGTTTCATTGGAAAAAAATACCTTTATATTGTTTCGTTCACGTAGGTAGATCTTCCCAGCCGTGATGATTATATTTTTTTGTTGCGAGTTATCCGTGACAGACAGCAATACTATATCCATCAATGTGTCAGCAGATTGATAGATTCAGGCATTCATGTGAGTGACTGACTGAGAGATACAGGTGAGGGAAGCAGATAAAGGAAGCTTGTGTTCCCCCGCTGGGGCCGAGCCAGGGCGCAGCATGGCACACAACAATCCGAACACAGGATGGGAAAGAGCGGAAAGCTACTTCACTACATCACTTCACCGCAGACACACCGCATTACCTTTAGAGTCTAGGTTTGCAGGAGAATGTAGAGGAATGATTGACAAGTGTGATGTTATTAAGTTTTCATCATTTGGTCAAGGAAGAATTGAGATACTGGTGAAAGAAAATTACCCATTTGTGCAGTTAGGTTAGGCTACGTTAGGGTACGTTACGTTAGGTTAATTGCGTTGGCTTAGGTTAGGTTAGGTTACCTTGGGCTGGGCTAGGTTACCATAAGTTAGGTTCATAGTTGTCTCTGGACTGAGGTCTCAGGATACAACCTTAGGAGTGAGAAGCGTACTGGCAGAAGCTGCGCCTGTGAAGCTAATTATTATGCTAACGACATGCTAACTACATGCTTGACTAATGGCGGTGACAAATAAGTAAGGCTGCCAGGAGTTAAAAAGTAGGTTGGAAGTGAGGAGGAAATATACCAGTACAAAGACGAAGGAGAAGGAAGAAGTAATGGGAAGGACATTTTTGAAAGAAAAATAAAGAAATATATCGATAGAATCAAGAAAGAAGGAAGAATATTTCTTTTCAGAATACAAAGAGGAGGAAACTTGTAGCAAACATATAATTACATCAAGGGAAGAAAATTCTAAAACGAGGCAAAAAAATTACACAAGAGGAAAAATAGAAGAGTAAAAGCAAGAG
>NC_059286.1:15542003-15544503 GCF_017591435.1 Portunus trituberculatus
AAAAACGAGAAATTTTTTTAGTTAGTATTAAGTTAAATTAGGTTAACTCTTTCACTGCGATACATGACAATTAACAGCACCAAAAGTATCGTGAGAAATCTTTTAAGCATGCATAAGAAAGAAAGAGAGAAGAGATAATATATTTTGCATTTTCTACCGAGTTTATAGATTCAATGTAGCTGTAGAACAAGTAGAAAATAACCCGCAGTGATAAACATTTCAAGAAAGATGTACAAAATAGCAGCCAAATGGTTAAGCTAGATTAAGGTTAAGTTAGATTAAGATTAAGTAAGAATAGGTTACATTGAATTTAGTTAGGTTATAAGCTAAGTTAGGTTAAGTTCAAGGTAAAGTTAAATTAGGCCAGATTAGATTAGGTTAAGATCAATAAATCAAACACAAAACCAAGAAAAATAAGCGAGAAAAAACTGAAGAAAACCGAGATAAAAAATAAACAAAATAGAGAAACGAAAAACTAAATCAAGAAAATAGATAAAAAGAACATCGGCGGTTGCACTTCCCCGGAACCTGCGCAGCGATCCGACACTCCTAAATCGCGCACCAAACTGACCACCTACCGATGTGAAATATACGAGAGGAGGAAAATTTTTGCATGATTAATCAGAGAGAAATTGCGAGGTGACTGGAAACCCCCAAAAAAGAGACGCCATTACTGAAGAAATATATATGATCATGGAGGAGGAGGGAGAGGGAGGGGAGAGGAAGAGCGAGGGGAGGAAAGGGAGGAAGAAGTTTTAAGGAAGAAAGGAAAGGAGAAAAAAATAGTGTGGTAAGAAGAGATGGAAGAAGTGAAGGAAAGGGAGGAAGGAATGAAGGAAGACGAGAAGGAAATGGAGAAGGGAAGGAAGACAAAAATATAAGAAAGAGAAGAAGACAGCAAAGTGTGGTAAGGAGAGATGCAAGGAAGAGGGAAGATGAGGAGACAGGAGGGAAGAAGGGTGAAGACAAAGGAGGAAAGGAGAGAAGGAGGAAAGAGAAGGAAGGAAAGGAAGACAGGAAGGAAAAAAATGAGCAAGGTAAATAGAGATGCAAGAAGGAAAAGAAGGAAAATAGATAGACTAGAGAAGGAGAGAGAGAGAGAGAGAGAGAGAGAGAGAGAGAGAGAGAGAGAGAGAGAGAGAGAGAGAGAGAGAGAGAGAGAGAGAGAGAGAGAGAGAGAGAGAGAGAGAGAGAAGAGAGAAAAGGAAATAGAATAAAGCTGAAGAAGAAAGGAAAGTGAATTACAAAGTGGTAAGGAGGAACGAAAGAGAAAGGAGGACGAAAAGAGAGAAGGAAAGCAAAAGAGAAGAGGAGAAAAAGGGAGAGAGAAGGGCAAGTAAAGGTAAGAGAAGCCTTGAAAGAGAATAAGAGATAAAGAGAATAAAGAGAAAGTGAGGGAAGGGGTGAAAAGAAGCGGTGTATGAGAGAGAGAGAGAGAGAGAGAGAGAGAGAGAGAGAGAGAGAGAGAGAGAGAATATGCAGGAGAGAAAAAAGTTGACACGAAGACAGAAGAGGAAAAATAAAAGAAGGGAAAAAGAATAGAAAGGAAAAGAAACAAAAAGAGGAGGAGGAGGAGGAGGAGGAGGAGGAGGAGGAGGAGGAGAGGCAGAGTGATGGAAGGGATGGCGGAAAGAAAAAGGAAGAAAGAGAAAAATAATAGGCTCTCGACAAATGATCACTGAAAGAAAGAAAAGGAAGATGAAAGGAACAAAAATCAGGAAAATGAAAGAAAAGAGAAAACAAGAAAAAAATAGAAAAAAATAAAGAAAGTGAAGAAAGAAATGCTGGTTTTAAAAGTAGTAGTAGAAGTAATAGTAGTAGCAATAGTAGTAGTAGTAGTAGTAGTGATAATGGTAATAATGATGATGATAATGATAATAATGAGAAGCAAAACAACAAGAACAAGAACAAAGAGGAAAACAACAATCATGGATAAAACCAAACAAAAAAAAACAAAAAAAAAACACAAACCATACAAATAAACACGAAAGCAAAACACACACACACAAAAAGAAAAACTACCACCTCATTTATCCATATCCCCTCCTCCTCCTCCTCCTCCTCCTCCTCCTCCTCCTCCTCCTCCTCCTCCTCCTCCTCCTCCTTTTTCTTCTTCTTCTCCTCTTCTTCCTCCTGCTTCTCCTCCTCCTCCTTCTTCTCGTCCTCCTCCTCCTCCTTTTTCTTCTCCTCTTCTTCCTCCTCCTGCTTCTCCTCCTCCTCCTCCTCCTCCTCCTCCTCCTCCTCCTCTTCTTCTTCTTCTTCTCCTCCTCTTCCTCCTCCTCCTCCTCCTCCTCCTCCTCTTCTTTTTTCTTCTTCTTCTCCTCCTTTTCCTCTACCACCACCTCCTCCTCCTCCTCCTCCTCCTCCTCCTCCTCGCCACACGTCGCCGCAGGTTTCTTCAATGTGTGGCGGTGTGTCGACGCGTGGGTTGTGATCCTCTCTCGTGAAGTGAAGCGCGCCTCGTTCACACCTAATAGCGAGACTCCGAGCGCTGAGAGGC
>NC_059286.1:15549503-15552003 GCF_017591435.1 Portunus trituberculatus
TGAGTGTTTCTGAGGCGGCTTGGAACATACGGACAGCTGACAACACTGCGGAAGAGAAATGTGACGAGGTTTGTGTGTTTTTATTCTCTTTGTGCCGCTAATACTTCCCGGCAAGTGACGGCAAGTGACAGCAAGTGACAGCTGACATAAATCACGAGAGAAATGTGATATGGTGGAGAGCAGACCTTTTGTCCCTCAGCGGCGGTGCAGGTGGTGATAATGATGACACTTGCCACCAATCTTTATCAATAGATGCCGATATCCTGTCACTCACACACACACACACACACACACACACACACACACACACACACACACACACATACTTAGAGATTAGTGGCAGCAGCAGTAGTAGTAGTAGTAGTAGTAGTAGTAGTAGTAGCAGTAGCAGTAGTAGTAGTAGTAGTGGTGGTGGTGGCAGTGGTGGTGGTGGTGGTAATAGTAACAGTAGTAATAGCAGTGGTGGTGATGGTGGTGATGGTAGTAGTAGTAGTAGTAGTAGTAGTAGTAGCAGTAGTAGCAGTAGTAGTAGTAGTAGTAGTAGTAGTAGTAGTAGTAGTAGTCGTGATAGTCGTGATAGTAGTAGTAGTAGTAGTAGTAGTAGTAGTAGTAGTAGTTTAAGGCATACTCCTGTTTTTCTGCAGTAACGACAAGGCCAGCACCTTCCCGCACTAATCTCCTGTGTGGTGCGTGTTGTCTCACTCTTCACTCCGCTAATCTGCCGACAGTTCCTTTACATTACTTTACACTTGCTGAAGGGATCATAGAAGTAACAGTTGTCAAGAGTGAGAGTAAACAGGGATGCTGCGTCGTTAGGAGGGAGACACACCTAGGACAGTCAGATAATGAATATGCAAGACGCTTAAAAAAACACGACCTTTAAATTTAGGATTTTCAAGATTTTTTTTAACTATTTATTTTCTTCATTCTAGTGATGATTGGCAAGGATTCCACATTATTGCTGGAAAAGAATAAACAGCCTTGAAAATTTGACTTATTTCAGTGGCCTTTGAAAACAGACCTGATTATAATGAGTAATTCTCTTAAGAATATGATCATTAATATTATGAACAAAGTACTTAACAATTAGTCATAGTTCATGAAAAGTCTTCACAAATAGTATCAAAGACAATCACTTATATGAATCAGACTAATAACCTCATTGACCTTTGAAAACAGACCTAATGAATGAATGATACTTTTAATAACTCGATCATTAATAAGACAATAAGACTAGAAACAATGGGAGTGAAAGATATAAACTACTTACTATGAGTATAACTGTTAACTTAAGAACACAATGCCGAATATCAATACTTTAATGGAGCAGGAATGAATTTAATTACTCAAGTATTGAATCACGAGTAAAGCTGCTCAAACACAAACTTTTATACCAAGAGGAACAAAAGAGCTGAAGTGAAATGTGACATCTTCACCTGTTCCCCTCCAGGTGATCTCCCAATTGTAGGACAGAGAGTAATAGCGGAAACAAGTAATATGAAGAAAGTAAAGGAAAAAAATAACAAGAAAAAAAGTAACAAGAAAGCAACAGGACAAGAGTAACAAAAATATTGAATTATTTTGTTTCTATTTCCAAATTAACCTAACCTAACCTAACCTAACCTAACCTAAGCGCTGCTATTTTTTTTCCTAAATATAATTACGATTACTGTTACTTTTTTCGTGATACTTAGTTTCCAAGCACCGAACTATCTTCAATTTCTTATCTCCCTCAATTACAACATAATCTAACCTAACCTAATCTAATCACTGTCATTTTATTCCCTCAATAAAATCACAACTGTTACTCATTTTCCCTCGTACTTTCCTCCCGAGCACTTACCCATCACCATTTTCCTTACCTACCTCCCTTACAACCTAACCTAACCTAACCTGAACCAGTTACTATTTCTCCTCAATGAAATTACCACTGTTACTTTTTTTTCCTGATGATTTCTATCTAAGCACTGAACCTCCACCTTCCCTTCCCTCCCTTCCTCTCTCCCACCATTCCCTTCTTCTCTACCTCCCTTCCCTCCCTCCCTCCCTTACCTGGCCAGCGTCACTCGGCGGTCTTAATGAGAAGCATATTTGTTGATACTAATTCGGTGTAATCCTCATAACAATAACACTGAAAATAATCCTTCCTGATGGAGAGTTCACGAGGCCTTTTAGCTGCACCAGATTAGCCTCCGTGCTGCCGTGACTCCGCTCAACAGACGCGCGCACACACCAAAACACACTTACACACACACACATTCATACACAAAGTAATAGTAGTTGGTGTTATTGAAGTATTAGTATAAGTAGTAGTAGTAGTAGTAGTAGTAGTAGTAGTAGTAGTAGTAGTAGTAGTAGTAGTAGTAGTAGTAGTAGTAGTAGTAGTAGTAGTAGTAGCAGTAATACCTACAGAATACTGAAGTACTATGACTAAAAGCCTTGTTAGTATAATGTTAATAGGATACTTTTAGGTAAACTCTTAGATATAACTTATACAACG
>NC_059286.1:15554503-15557003 GCF_017591435.1 Portunus trituberculatus
GGAGGAGGAAGAGGAAGAAATATGAAAAAGCAGGAATAGAGAGGAGGAGGAAGAAGAAACAAAGAGAAAAGCAGGAATAAAGAGAGAGAAGAGGAAGAAGAGGAAAGAGTATGGAAATGCAGAAACAGAGAGGAGGAAGATGAAGAAACGAGGAAGGAAAAAAAAAGGAAAGGAACAGAGAGGAGGAGGAAGAAGAAAAGTATGAAAAACAGGAACAAAGAGGAGGAGGAAGAGAAGGGCTTATGAAAAAAAGGGAAAAAAGAGGAGGAAAAAGAGGAAAGAGTACGAAAAACAGGAATAGAGAGGAAGAAAAAGAGAGTATGAAAAAGAAAGAAGAGAGAAGAGGAAGAGGAAGAGGAGGAGGAGAGGAAGAGGAGAGTGTATGAAAATGTCAGGGAAATGATATGGAAAGAGAGAAAGAAAGACAATATCAGACACGAAGGAGAGAAAGAAAAAAAGGAGAAATGGAGGAAAGAGAACACAAGTGAAGAATGATATGGAGGAAAGAAGAGAGGAAAAGTTTCGGGTAATGAAGAGAGAGAGAGAAAGAAGAAAGGAAGAAGGAATTAGGAGAACAATATATATGAAGAAAATATGAATAGAGAAATGATAATAGAGAAAGAAAATATAAGGAAAAAATTGAAGAAGGAAAAAAGAAAAAATAAAAAAACGGTGTCAATGGAAGAAGAGGAAGAGGAATTACAACTGACACAACAAGAAGAAGAAGAAGAAGAAGAAGAAGAAGAAGAAGAAGAAGAAGAAGAAGAAGAAGAAGAAGAAGAAGAAGAAGAAGAAGAAGAAGAAGAAGAAGAAGAAGAAGAAGAAGAAGAAGAAGAAGAAGAAGAAGAAGAAGAAGAAGAAGAAGAAGAAGAAGAAGAAGAAGAAGAAGAAGAAAACAAGAACAAGAAGAACAAAAACATGAATAACAAGAACAAGGAGAACAAGAACAACAAGAACAAGAATAAAAATGAAAACAACAAAACAAAACAATAACAAAAGAACAACAACAACAAAAAGAACACGAATAACAACAAACACAACAGCAACAACAGAAACAACAAAACAATAATAACCTAACTCACTCACTCCACTGCTGCATTTCAATCACTTCCACGAGGAGGAGGAAGAGGAGAGAGGAGGAGAAGGAGGAGGAGGAAGAGGAGGAAGAAGAAGAAGAGGAGGAGGAGAAAGAGGAGGAGGATATTCAAAGGACAATACACACATATCCTAGCAGACTTTTGGCTTCTAATGTCTCACTTCTGCCGCCGTCAAGACAACTAAAGCAATATTTGTGGACGAGTCAACAGCCTGAAGTTTGGCGAGCTGTTTGGAGCCTTGTTGACACCTGGGAGAGGGTGGGAGAGGGGGAGAGGGTGGGAGAGTAAGAGGGAGAGAGAGGGAGGGATAGTGAAAGGAGTTTCCGCTTCACTTGTCTAATATTTGTACTTTTGTGTGTTTTTTACTAGTGTGCTAGTAGGACGAGTGAAATTTTAGTAGTAGTAGTAGTAGTAGTAGTAGTAGTGTAGTGGTGGTGGTGTTGGTTGTAGTGGTAGTAGTGGTATTTGTAGTAGTAGTAGTAGTAGTAGTAGTAGTAGTAGTAGTAGTAGTAGTAGTAGTAGTAGCAGTAGTAGTAGCAGTAGTAGTAGTAGTAGTAGTAGCAGTAGTAGTAGTAGTAGTAGTAGTAGTAGTAGTAGTAGTAGTAGTAGTAGTAGTAGTAGCAGTAACGGTGGTGGTGGAAGTTGTTGCTTGCTGCTGCTGTTACTGTTGATGTTGTCGTTGTTGCTGCTGCTGTAGAAGTAATGCCGTAATAATACTAATAGCGACAGAGAAACGACGCGAATGGAAGCGACAATACAAACGCTTACAACACCAACAATCCCACTACTAGTAATTTTAACACCAGAACTAGGAATACTGAACCGTGTCATAGATGTAGCAAGGAAAACACAACACAAACGAAAGAAAAGAATAAAACGAGCATTTCTGTGAAGCTGACAAGGTGATGAAGGAGCAGAAGAAGCAAGAAAAGGAGCATGAAAGACGGAGAAAAGAGAGAAAGGGAGCATTAGAGGAAAGAAGAATAGGAGCATTGAAGGAAAGAGGGAAGAGACGAAAGAAGGAATAATAGTGAAGGAGGTGGAGGTAGTGGAAAGGAAGTGTGGATGGAAGCGAAGGAGAGGAAAGTGAGGAAGCATTGAAGGAGGGAAGAGTAAGAGATAGCATTGAAAGAAGGAGGGAAAAGGGAAAAAGGAGCAATAAATAATTGTGAAGGAAGTGAAGGCAGTGAAAAAGGAAGTGTGGAAGGAAGCGAAGGAGGGGAAGTGGGAGGAGGACTGAAGGAAAGAAACATGGAAGGAACACTGAAGGAAGAAGGGAAGAGAGAAAGTGAGTAATGATTGTGAAAGTGAAGGAAGAAGAGAAGCGAAGAAAGAAACAATAATAGCAAAAGTGAAAGCAATAGAAAGAAAGTATGAAAGGAAGCGAAAGAGGGAAAATGGAG
>NC_059286.1:15574503-15579503 GCF_017591435.1 Portunus trituberculatus
CTGCTACTGCTACTACTACTACTACTACTACTCCTGTTGCTGCTGCTGCTGCTGCTACTACTGCTGCTGCTGCTGCTGCCACGCGCTTTGCTGGATAAAATACAAAACAAAGGCAATAAAGAGAAAGGAAAAATGTGTGTGTGTGTGTGTGTGTGTGTGTGTGTGTGTGTGTGTGTGTGTGTGTGTAATTCACCTCGATCGGCTAATGGTCACCCAGCCAGTCTTCCCCATTATGGAGCGAGCTCAGAGCTCATAGACCGATCTTCGGGTAGGACTGAGACCACATCACACACAACACACACCGGGAAAGCGAGGCCACAACCCCTCGAGTTACATCCCGTACCTATTTACTGATAGGTGAACAGGGGCCACGCATTAAGAGGCTTGCCCATTTGCCTCGCCGCATACCGGGACTCGAACCCAGGCCTCTCGATTGTGAGTCGAGCGTGTTAACCACTACACTACGCGGTGTGTGTGTGTGTGTGTGTGTGTGTGTGTGTGTGTGTGTGTGTGTGTGTGTGTGTGTGTGTTATCTTTACTTATTTGTTTTTAGTGGTAGAACACAAACTTTTCTTATCATGGGAGTGAAGTAAACTGTGTGTGTGTGTGTGTGTGTGTGTGTGTGTGTGTGTGTGTGTGTGTGTGTGTGTGTGTGTGTGTGTGTGTGTGTGTGTGTGTGTGTGTGTGTGTGTGTGTGTGTGTGTGTGTGTGCGTGTGTGCGTGTTATTTACTGCCGCCAGAACAAACTGCGCGGAAAGAATGTCGCGTGAAAAATAAAAGAATAAACAAATAAACAAATAAAATAAAAAAAGTGAAAATGTACCAATGTGACAAACCATTTTAATCTTCCTTTTATTGTCGTCACTTTTATTATTGTCTTCTCTTAATTAACATTTACTCCAACATTTAAGCATTTCACTTCCTTTCATCATCACCACCACCATTACCATCACCATCACTACCACCACCATCATCTTTTCTCGTAATAAACACACAAAAAAAAAATTAAACCATAACTTGCATTTCACCACCACCACCACCACCACCACCACCACCATTGCCACCTCAACCATCACCACAACCACATTGCAACCCATCACAACACCACCTGGCTTATCTACCCACGCTTTCTCTTCCACCCACAGACCCCTAAGACACCTCAACCCACTCAGGTGCCTGACTTAAACCCCATCTTTTAACCCCCTACACCACCCGACACACACACACACACATACACACCCACACTCAGCTAACCTCTGCAGCGGGTCTTTGTTTTGGCGCGAATTCGTAATAAGCTGATCAAAAGAATGAAATCCGCTTCCATACTTAAGCTTTCTACTTAGAGGCACACGCAGGTAACTGTCTCCTGGCTTAACTACCTGAATCCGTTGTGATGCTAGCGATGACGGCGGTAATGGGCTTAGCAATGTACGGCTGGGTTAAGTAATGTATTAAGCGTTTCAGGGGGATAACTCAGGACATAATACCATAACACCATAAGAATATTAATGGCCAGGAGATATCACAGGGTAGAAACCACAACATTGATAGAAAACAAGGAAAAACTGCAAAAATATCAGTATATGAGTAAGAAAAATAAAAAAAGATCGAGAAAAATCAAAGGAATCTGTAAAAAATAATCGGTCAGGAAGATTTGTCAGGATATTAAAACAATACCCATGACAGAAAACAAAAGGAAAACGGTAAGGAAATCAGTATGTGAGCGAAGAGAATGAACATAGAGAAATTCAATGGTATCTGCTCGTCCCAGGAAGATTTGGCAGGATATCAAACAGCAACAATGACGGAAAACAAAGGGAAACTGCAAGAATATCAATACATAAACGAAAAAAAACAAAAGAAGATAAAGGAAATCAATTGAATCTGCAAGAAGTAATCATTCCTACACGTGGCAGTCCCTTTATAAAGAAAACATCTACGTATTTCCATCTCTCATCCTCATCCATAAATTTGCCTAATCTTGCAAAGCTCCTTATTGGCTCTGAACTAACAACAAGATCTACTCCATTCATCTACCATTCAGTACAGCAAGCGCCTCCATTTACCCAGACTCTAGCTCTTAGTTTTTCTTGTGTCTTTTCATCTACAAGTGTGTCTAGTCTTTTAATTATTCCCTGTGATATGCAATTGTCTACGAAACATTTATAATTATCAACCATATAGAAAAGAGAATACTGAGAACTGTTTTCTTATCTATTTTCTTTATTTCCAGCCATCACAGTATTTAGAGGTGAATGTAAAGGAAAGTGAAAAGTCTAAGAATGTTTAGAGAGCAAGGAAAGACCAGCCAAATAACAGCAAAAGGGCACTCTCATGATTATTGAGCCTATCAAGTGTATCTACCAACCAATGGAGCAAACACCTCCATCTATCCAACGCCAACTTGAGTGTTTCTCCTGTTAATAATGTAGAAATCTTGTCATTCTGTCTCTAGAACCATAAAAACACCTTTAAAAACTCGTGTAAATTTAAATAAAGTCTCTTTGAAATAGTGGAGGTGAAGCCCAGAAGTGTTTGAGAATACGAGCCTTAATATAAAGTGGTTCATTTCACATGTTAATTTCAGGAAGGAATGGGAAAACTCGTCTCCATTAAGAAACTCCATCCGCATTTACTGAGTTCACCTTTCACTGTTTCGCATTTGAGATCCTTTGTTGGCTTCCACGAATGAGGAAGGATTGGATTGCAGCGCCACGATATACAAAAGACGCTACAGACACATACACACTGCACTTCCCTTTCATAAAATTTTGTAACACTATGTAACACTGCCAGCTGTAATTCCGTGTTATTCGCTTGCCTAATGTTACTGGTTCAGGAAAGTTAGAAAATAAAGGAAAGAAGGAAAAGAAAGAAAATGTGAAGAAAAATCTGATTTTCATTACATTTAGTGTATTTTTTGTTTTGTTATTATTAATTCACCTTCATCATTTATATATTTTCCGAAAGCAGCAAATGATTCTTCGTGTAACGTTTTAAAGTATCATTCCAATTAGTAAATCATGAAAGATTTTCCAGTTATCACTTACGATTTTTAGGTGAAGCAAGAAAATAAACACAATTGATATATAGACTCATGAAATTAACAAATTCTGAAGCAGACAGATACGTAAATAGAAAATTGAATAAATAAATGAATGAAAAAATACTAAATAAAGAAATAATAAAAGAATAAGTTAAAGTGTTAGCGATATAAACTAATAAAGAAGAGAAAAAAATAAATAAATAGAAAACAGATGAGTAGGCAAATAAATAAATAAACAAATATATAAACAGATAAAGTATATAAACAAATCCAAAAAGCTCTCCCAACTCACTAATTCGGCAGCAAAAAAATTACACTGCAATTACACGTGCAGTTTATTCGCATTTTATCATCAAACGACGAAGAATATTCACCATTTTATTGAAGGAGTTCGCCTAACAATGGCAGTACCTTCCAGTAAGCGCATAAAAAAAATAAAAATACCCTGAAAATAGCATATTCTGTGCAAAATCACGTGCCCGAAAAAGAGGCTTCAAAGAAAGGAAAAAACATCTGTGGTGCATTTCATAGGATTATTTTTCATGTGCGAACGCCATTTAACAACTAGAGAGAGAGAGAGAGAGAGAGAGAGAGAGAGAGAGTGTGTGTGTGTGTGTGTGTGTGTGTGTGTGTGTGTGTGTGTGTGTGTGTGTGTGTGTGTGTGTGTGTGTGTGTGTGTGTGTGTTTCAAGATCAAAGCTAATAACAATACCGCAGATGAAATAAGAAAAATAAATAAGAAAAACAAGAAGAAAAAAAGATCATTTGAGGACCAGAAGAATAATGGTTGACATATTACAATAGAATAAATGGAAATATATACTAATATCTGAGAAAGAGCATTGTAAAACGAATAATAAAAAAAAGAAATATCACAAAGAAATCAGAGGGAAAGAAGGGTAGTAGATAAAATGCTAAATAAATTAAATGAAAATGCATATTAATATTTGAAATGAAAGCAGGAAAAAAGAGAAATATTAAAAGGAAAAAATCTGCTAAAAATTATCATGTAGTTTAATCTCACCAGAGTTTTAAAATGAAGGATCCTGTGCAGTGATTACGTTTCCAGAAGTTGTTTTTTAGGGCAAATATTAATTAACCGATATATTTTACTGCATCGAGTCCAAAGGTTAGGCAATACAATAGTTTAAAGACAGGTAATGGAAAAAACGGAAAAAAAACAAAGGTAATTAGATGTGTAGAATAGTTTTAAAAGTTACTGCAGTGTTTCAAGATCGTTAAATTAGATTCCAGTAGGTTTATTTCATCCTGTTTCATTTCGAGTTAAGCTTTAAACAGCGAAAATTCTTTAGTGGGATTACTTGGTATATTAAAGTTACCTTAAAAAAAAGAGAGGAAGGAAGAGATTGGTTGTCAAATAGAGAGGTAGACGCAACAGTCTCTTTAGTCAGTCAACAATGATTTATACAAACAGACGAATTAAAATGAGTTAAATGTACAATTGAATGGATGATATTAGGATAGAAATTATGAATACTGGAGATAAAGTAAGAATAATGAATAATAAAACATAAAAAAGGAACTAAAAAAAGAGGGAAAGGAAAAGATTAGTTATCAAATAGTTAGGTAGACGCAACAAACTCTTCAATTTGTCACCAATGTTATTGACAAGTTATTGAGTTAAACGTATGATGCAATGGATAATATATGGATAGAAATGATGGAAACTGGAAATGATATAAGAACAAAAAATAAAAGCAAGAAAAAAATAGAAAAATAAGAATTGTTATTGTAATAGTAAGCTTTTATTCAGAGGAACCTACTGTTTTCTTGTATTCCTTAATTTTCTACTGTTTTCTTATTACGTTCAATATTGATCACTTGAATTTGTGAGAACTATTTTGATTTATCCGTACGATTTATTAAGCTCTTTTTAAGAGGGCGTGAAAAGAAGAAAGCTACAGAAGACAAAGTGGGTGGGAAGACATTTGAGC
>NC_059286.1:15582003-15587003 GCF_017591435.1 Portunus trituberculatus
AGCTGGTTTGGGTCTATACTATATATGTGTATAAGTATATATGTATGTATGTATGTATGTATGTGCATGATGTGTGTGTGTGTGTGTGTGTGTGTGTGTGTGTGTGTGTGTGTGTGTGTGTGTGTGTGTGTGTGTGTGTGTGTGTGTGTGTGTGTGTGTGTGTGTGTGTGTGCGTGTGTGTCAGTAAATATATATTTGCATGTATAATTCTGCACATAAATCTGTTACAAATTTATTATATACTGCACAAAAGACTTTGGCATTAAATGGGCTGCCGCTTCTCTTGCATCAACACTTCTTTAAGCTGTGACAAATAAGGCATAATAAAATGTTTCAAAATGTTTCAAATGTTGTCTGTTTGTCTATCATTCTGTTTCTGTCTGTATTTTTTTCTCTCTCACTACTGGTTGTCTGTTTGTCTGTCTCTCTCTCTCTCTCTCTCTCTCTCTCTCTCTCTCTCTGGAAGTCATAATACAGGGAAGATTTCTATATTTTTATGGTCTATAGAATCCCCAGTGATGTACCGGAAATCATTTTTAGTCCTCTGCTGTTGTAATGAATAAAACTTTACAAGGAATGTTCAGAAAAATTTATGTATTTCAGAAAAATTTATGTATATCTCTTGTTCTTCATTTCCTCCACACACACACTCTCTCTCTCTCTCTCTCTCTCTCTCTCTCTCTCTCTCTCTCTCCCGGCAACTATTTCTAATATTCCATTATTGTGATGAGTAATATTTTACATTTTGTTCAGATAAATTATGATTCTCTTTCCTCTTCTCTCTCTCTCTCTCTCTCTCTCTCTCTCTCTCTCTCTCTCTCTCTCTCTCTCGTGCTCAATGTTTTGCTTTATGGCCACAAGACACGGCAAACAAAAAGTGGCCTGAGGAGCAGAATGGACGGCCGTGGTGAAAGGTGCCTTCGTGGAATGACAAACGCGTTACTGGAGTGGCCGCGTGTCAATCATTGCGTGACTGAAACCAGGTGTGCTTGTGCTGTCTCCTGCTTCTCTCAATTTTTTTATCATCTATTCCTTCACTTGACTAGCTTCCTACACGGCTTCTCCTCTCATTACCACTAAGCATGTCTCATAAAGTCAGATTAAAAACGAGATAACACGAGTTGGTTCTGAAATGTGACTAAAATAGACTCTACGTTCAGCTTGTTAGTGGTGAATCAATATCAGACTTGCATGTTATTACTTTTCTTCTTCGCAACACGTTCGTATCACTTCAGCTTTTTTCTTTGCACTTTCCTTAATCGATTAGTCAGTTTGCTTCTCTGGTTCTTGGTTTGATCTTGTTACCTCATCTTCTTTTCCTTCCGCAGATTCACCTTTTAGTAAAGTCATCATTTCTCACAACACACTCAAGCCACTTATGTATTTTCCCTCGTATTCTTTCATAGTTTTGTGACTGCTTCTCTCTTTCTGATTCTGACGTGTTTTCACCTGTATTATTTTGTATCTATCAAGCCACCTGCGCTTACAAGTTCAAGCCGCTTAAACATATTTTCTTTACTCTCTTTCACATGTTTTCCTTGGACGTTGTGTTAGTTTGAGCCTTTCATTTTTAATTCTATCTTATTGGCTGTCCTTTTTCTCCTCTTTTAACTGTATCATATCTAGTCAAATTATCGTTTCCTAAAAAATACATCCAAGACCCTTTAGTTATTTTCGCTTGTGCAGTATGCATTTTGTTAATCATCCTGTGACTTTGCTTCTCTTGCTGATTGTTCACTTTTTTTACTATATACACCTTTGATAGCTCAGTTACAGTTACTCATACGTCCAAAACTAGTTAATTTTTTCCTTGGTACAGTTATTTCCTTTGTGCTTCTCTTACCTATCTAATCCTGTCAGCTTTTTTATTTTTTTCAACGCTATACATCTTTTAATCACTCAATCACATTTCCCTTCACCTCCAAGCCAGTTCAAAATTTACCCAGCTATAGTAATTTTCGTTGATCATCCTGTGACTTGGCTTCTCTTGTTGATTTTGTTCACTTTTTTACCTCTATACACCTTTTAGTCACTCAATCATATTTTTTTTCACACATCCAAATCAGTCAGAAATTTTCCCATGCTACATATATTTTAATTGATCATCCTGTGACTTTTCTTACATTGTTAATCTTGCTCTCCTTTTATTTTTACCTATATACACTTTTAATCACTCAATCTCAGTTACCCACACCTCTAAACCAGTCAAAAATTTTACTTGCCATAGTTATTTTCGTTGGTCATTGATTTTGCTTCTTTCGTTCCTGATTTGAGCCTGTCACTTATTTTTCTACCTGTATACACCTCTTAATCACTCAATCACAGTCCCCCATCCCTCCGAACCAGTCAAATATTTCCCCTTGATACAGTTTTTCGTGGGGTTATTCTGTAACTGTGTTGTTGTTGTTGTTGTTGTTGTTGTTGTTGAAGCTTCTTCTTCTTCTTCTTCTTCTTTGTTGTTGTTGTTGTTGTTGTTGTTGTTGTTGTTGTTGTTGTTGTTGTTGTTGTTGTTGTTGTTGTTGTTGTTGTTCTTCTTGTTTTTACCCCCGTACATCTTTTAACCACTCAATCACAATCACACATACAAAAAGAAGTTAAGAAATTTCTCCTTGGTACACTTATTTCCGTTGATTTTTCCGTACCTGCGCTTCTCTTATCTATCTAATTCTATCATCTTTGTTTTTTTACCTCTTTACACCTCTTTAATCACTCAATCACAGTTACCAACAAATCCAAACCAGTCAAAAATTTTCCCTGCTACAGTTTTTTTTTGTTGCTCATTCTGTGACAGTATTTCTCTTATTTATCTAATCTGGTCACTTTTTTTTTTTTACCTTTATAGATCTCTGTACATCTTTTAACCAGCCAATTATAATCACACCTACAGAACCAGTTAAGACATTTTTGCTGCTACAGTTATTTTCGTTGTTCATTCTGTAACTGTGCTTCTCTTATCTATTTAATCCTGTCATTTATTTTTTTTACCTCTTTATACCTTTTAATCACTCAATCACAGTTACCACACCTCCGAACCAGTCAAAAGTTTCCCTTGGTACAGTTATTTCCGTTGCTCATTCTGTAACTTCTGTAATTCGTTGTTGTTGTTGTTATTGTTGTTGTTTTACCTTTTTTACACCTTTTAACCACTCAATCACAGTTATCCACACTTCTGAACCAGTCAAAAATTTCCCTTGGTACAGTCATTTCTGTTGCTCATTCTGTAACTGTGCTCTTTTCGTTGTTGTTGTTGTTGTTGTTATTATTATTGTTGCTGTTTTACTTTTTACACCTAACTACTCAATCACAGTTACCCACATCTCCGAACCAGTCAAAAATTTCCCTTGGTACAGTTATTTTTGTTGCTCATTCTGTGACTGTGCTTCTCTCGTTCCTGATTTGATCCTGTTACCTGCAGAGCGTGGCGCCAACTCAAGCCAGAGAGGCGGGTAGCACGCTTCACGCACGCCGATTGTGGCCACTGGCTTGGACTTATTGGAGGCGACGAAGGGACGCCCACCACGCCCGTGACTGTGGCCGGGTGATCGATCTGCTGGGAATTCCTTTATAGTGGGTGTGGGAAGAAATGGAGGGCGGGTAAGGTATGGGTAAGAATTAAGGGTGGGAATGAAAGGCAAGTTTGATGGTGGGAATAATGGGTGGGAATGGTTGGAATGGTATGGTTAGGAATGGTAGTGGGTGTGGGCAAAAATGGTGGGCGGGAATTATGTGGGTAAGAAATGGTGTGGGTAAGAATAATGGGTGGGAATGAAAGGCAAGTTTGATGGTGGGAATAATGGGTGGGAATGGTTGGAATGGTATGGTTAGGAATGGTAGTGGGTGTGGGCAAAAATGGTGGGCGGGAATTATGTGGGTAAGGAATGGTGTGGGTAAGAATTAAGGGTGGGAATGAAGGGCAAGTTTGATGGAGGGAAAGATAGATAAGAATGGCTGGTAGGAATGGCTGGTAGGAATGGTGTGGGTTAGGAATGGTACGGGTAGGGAATACGAGCAGATGCGTGGATCAGAAATGGTAAAGGCAGGAATGAAGAGTAGAATCAGTAACCAGGAATATCAGGAATGAATACAAATAATAATGAAAAACAATATCCTTAAATTAATTCCCATAAAAATAAATAAATGGTAAAACAACAAGACAATAATAGAATAAGATAATAGAAAACACTACGATGAAACAAAATATTCTTATACAATATTCAAACCAAGCAATACCAAACAAAGACTCTCACACCAACACTGAATAAAGCATGGTCGTCTCTACAGCACAGCTTGATGCCAAAATAAACAACAAAATAATGAATAAGTAACACAGAAGCACGTGATCCCATTATGAAGCGCTACAAAAGGGACACAACACTTATTTTCTGTTCAGTCATCATGAAAAGCGTGCAACGAGATACAAATACACACTGACCTGTAGGAATAATAAAAAAAAATGGAGTAAATAAAAAGGGGAGAAAGAATAAAAAGAGGGAAAGAAAGAGAAAAAAAACCAATGGAAATAAATATACAGTGGAAATAGGTGGAAAATGTCGACTTGATAAGATAGGAAAGGAGAAAAAAAATTGAGAAAATAAAGAAAATGTGGTGATCAAATAACTTAATAAAAAGAAGAGATAAAAAGAAGAAAAGGAAATAAGAAAAGAAAAATAATTACAGTTAACAAGCAAAAAAAAAGCAAAAAAGGAAAAGAAAATAGAGACAAAGAAAAACAAGATGAAAATACTTTACAATAAAAGAAAAAGAAACGAAAAGAAGAGAAAACACAAAAGAAAACAAAACAATCAACAACAAATGAATATTTAAAAACAAACACACACACACACACACACACACACACACACACACACACACACACACACACACACACACACACACATGACAACAACAAAACAAAGACAACTACAGCAAACTAATCACAACCAGCACATGTTCCTACACAAAATCAATAAGTCAGTATAACATGTACGTAAGTTTCTCTG
>NC_059286.1:15589503-15597003 GCF_017591435.1 Portunus trituberculatus
TGACAAAAATGTGACAGAAGAGGAGGAAAAGAAGACGAAGGAAGAATAATGAGACAACTTGAACGAAGATTTACGAGAAATAGGAGAAAGGTCAAAAGAAATAGGAGAAGAGAATATGACAAGCAACACAAAAAGTTAGAGAAGAAAAGAAATAGAGAAAATTAAGAACAAAAGAAGAAGGAAGTATAGATTGACGATGAAAAATATAAAACAAGAGGAGATGAAAGAACAATAAGAAAACAAGGAAAAGAGAATGATGAGAAATAGAAGGAAGAGAAAAAGGAGAGAGGGAGATAGACGAAGAAAAACAATGAAAAAAAATTAGAAAATGAAAATGATGGAAGAAATGAAGAAGAAATAAACTACGAAAGATGAGAAGAGGAGGAGGCAAGAGGAGAAGGAGGAGGAGGACGAGAGGAGGAGGAGAAAGAGGAGGAGGTGGAGGGAGAAAGTGGGGGAGGATATTTTCAGAAACCTGTCATAAAGATGTTTTAATTACGAATGTTGAAATATGCACCTGGGTCTCTTGACAGGTGGAGTAATTACTTATCACAACCGAAATTAACCTTATTAATAACGAGAAACATACGATGAGAGCAGACAGAAGCGGTCAACTTCGATGCACAGATACAGGACAAAATTATTCAGCATTCAGCTACATAGATAAGCAAGGGAAGGCATGGAAAGGTTGACAGGTAGATGTTGTTTATTTACATAGAGAAGCGTGGTATTATCGATATGGGGAAAGGAGTTATCGATGTATAGAAAAGTGTTATTATTTCATGCATAAACGGACATGTTGATAGGTAGGCAGGTGGTAGAGAGGATGAGAGGCTAACTTTATATATAGAAACATGGAATATCATACTTGAAAATTGAGAACAAGTTGTGGGCACATAGAAAAATAAGATAGATTCATACATACCTAATCTGGCCAAACCTAACCTAACCTAACCTAACTTAAACTAACCTGACCTGACGATACCTAACCTAACTTAACCTAAAACTAACTCGACCTAACCTAACCAATCCTAACTAACTTGACCTAAGCTAACCTACGCACAGACATAATTTTGTTCACAAGTCAACAGATAGACAGAAAGTATGGAAATTGATAGATAGATTACATTTATACAGAAAAGCATGTGATAATACGGAACGAGAAAGCTACATCGTACAAATACAACAATTTCATTCACAATTAAACAGTCAAACAGAAGTATTAAAAGTGACACATAGATTAACTTTATACAGAGAAGCGCGATAATACACAAAAAATGAACAAATTATAGATACAAACAAAATATACAATAGTTTCATACCCAGATAAAAGGAAATATGGACAGTCTAACAAAATACATTAACATACAGAATCGTAGATATACATAAACAAATCATACATAAAAATAATAATAGTATAACGTAGATTGACAGACGCAGGACACCACGAGGAAATAGAGAAGTAGAAAGATATATGCAGAAAAATACAATGACATTTCCAGTTAGACAGACAGGCAGGGACGGACATAGGAGTGCATAGGAGACAGACAGGTAGAAAGACACATTAATAATTACTTTTGGTCCTGAATAAAAACTGGAATTAAAGTAGAAATTTATGTTATAGAAATGAAAGATGTAATGTAAATATTTTCTCTTTTTTTCTAATGGCGAGAGGAGAGTGAATGAATCTGACCGGTTGATTAAATGAAAGTGAGCGAAAAAAAAAAGATGGGAAAATTTGATGAATATTTCTTTTCCCTGCTACGTATCATTTCTGCTTTTTATATTTTCATTATTATTTATGATTAACTCTAAATTATATTTCCTCTCGGTGCCAGAAAAATCTCACCACAAAAGATCTATATGTATTTTTTCTCTCTCTTTTTCATCTCATCGCCACTAAATACATGAGTAATAATACTGAACAAGCCTCCGCAATTTCATTTTGTTTCGTATTTTTTATTTTTTTATATTCTCTTCATAATTACCAATGAGAAATTCGAATATTCTGCATGCGTGTGTGTGTGTGTGTGTGTGTGTGTGTGTGTGTGTGTGTGTGTGTGTGTGTGTGTGTGTGTGTGTGTGTGTGCATTTATCTGTCTGTTCTTTCTCTTTGTCTTTCTTCCTAGCTGTCTGTCATCTCTCTCTCTCTCTCTCTCTCTCTCTCTCTCTCTCTCTCTCTCTCTCTCTCTCTCTAAATCACATCTCTCTCTTTGTTTACCTACCTGTCTATCTATCTATCTGTCTATCTATCTGTTTGTCTGTCTATTTATCTCTATGGCTTTATCTATTTATCTGTCTATTTATCTATTTATCTATTTATGTATCTATCTGTCTATCTATTTGTTTATTCTCTCTCTCTCTCTCTCTCTCTCTCTCTCTCTCTCTCTCTCTCTCTCTCTCTCTCTCTCTCTCTCTCTCTCAAATTCACACACACACACACACACACACACACACACACACACACACACACACACACAGCGGCGCATTAGTTCATCTCAGTATTTTTCAATCTCAGCTGTTCTTTCAAAAGCAATTTTTCAAACCGTGAATTCCCGCCGCCGTTCGCCTGAATACGAATATGCATCCAATAATAAAAAGGCAGAAAAAAAGTTAAAAAAGAAAAAAAAAATGTGAAGCTCCGGACATGCTCGAATCGCTACAAATCTCTTTCTTTGAAGCTTGGCGTCCAAAGATTACCGAAGCTCCTCCTCCTCCTCCTCTTCCTCCTCCTCCTGCAATAGTCTTTGGAAAAATTTACGTTTCATTCTTTTGTCATGCATGTATTCATCTCTCTCTCTCTCTCTCTCTCTCTCTCTCTCTCTCTCTCTCTCTCTCTCTCTCTGTGTGTGTGTGTGTGTGTGTGTGTGTGTGTGTGTGTGTGTGTGTGTGTGTGTGTGTGTGTGTGTGTCTCATGTTGCAGCTCTAAAATTTCAATCAATCCATTAATCAATAAATTAGTGTATCTCTCTCTCTCTCTCTCTCTCTCTCTCTCTCTCTCTCTCTCTCTCTCTCTCTCTCTCCTAATCAAACTACTACACCAAGAACAAGCCAAGCCACTTATTCTGTAACAATAACCAGAGAGAGAGAGAGAGAGAGAGAGAGTGGAAAATACTCGAAGCCCAGCAAACCTCCCTTCTCTCGCAAAATAAAGGATGAAAATTGTGAAGGTGTTACATTTTTCTCCACGGATTAGTTAAGCACGCATCGCTCATGAATAAATAAATGATAGAATAAATAATGGTAGTAAATATAATCACGAAAATAAAGACAGTATGATCTAATGGTATTTTTTTTAGATAGAACGATAGCAGATGGCCAGATAAATAGATGGGTTAGTAGGTAGATAGATAAATGAATGGACGGATAGATAGATAAGTAGATAGATTGATAGATGGATGAATAGTAGACAAAACGATACTTAGACAGGTAAATATATAGATAGACAGGTAAACAGATACATATGGAAACAGATAGACAGATAAATAGATAAATAGATGGTCAGGTAAACAGACACAAAGGAAAGTAGATAGAAAGAGAGATCGACCAATAGACAGATATACATAATCATACAAGAGGTAAACAGGTAAACAGATGCATATGAAAATAGATTCACAGATAAATAGATAAATACATGGAGAAATAAACAGACACAAAAGAAAGTAGATAGACAGAAAGATGGACAAATAGACAGATATACATAATCATACAACAGGTGAAGCCATAACACACTAACACACTCAACTCATAACCCTTCCACCACAACATAAAATACACACTCCACTACACACAACACCCAATACAATAAACTAACACTCAACCAACAAAAGTATGACGTTGCAGAAGTCAAGGATGATAATACGAAGAAGAAAATTAAAGGATATATTCATTTCTTCCCCGAATGTTCAGTATTTTAATTGTATGAGCTTCTGGCAGCAAGTGGCACGAGGGGGGAATGTGCGGGGTGGTTCCTGAAGGGGGTGACGCAGCAGAAGGGAAAGGAGTACGGATTTTAGGATTTTAGGATTGGGTGTCGCTTTTTCCTCTAAGTGTATTGGTCCATTTGGTTCATCTGCTTGGATTCTCTGCGGTTGTTTTGTAGAGGGTGTTTATTTTATTGGGTTTAGATGCATTTTTATTTGTATTTTATCATGTATTTGTGATTTATGGTTGTTGTTGTTGTTGTTGTTAGTAGTAGTAGTAATGGTGGTGGTGGTGGTGGTGGTGGTGGTGCTGGAGGTGGTGGTAGTAGTAGTAGTAGTAGTAGTAGTAGTAGTAGTAGTAGTAGTAGTAGTAGTAGTCGTAATCATATAGATAGCAGTAATAATGATAATAATGATAATGATGATAATAATTACTACTACTACTACTACTGCTGTTGCTGCTGCTGTTATCACTACAAAAAAAAAAATAACGAAGGTAATAATAACAAGAACAATGATCATAACAATAACTGCATTCATTTTCCCCCAGAGACACAGACAGACACATTACTGTTTCGAATAAACAAATAAATAAATAAATAAAATAGATAAAATAAACAATAATGAGCGGAGATATGATAACGTACCTGAAGCAACACAAAAATCAACATCAACATCAATAAACATAAAGCACTAATAACTAATTAATACCACGACAAACACTCACACTAACATACACACTAACACAGACACGCTTGGTTGACCCGCCCTTTCCAGATCCTAATTATTTTCTTTTATCTTGTCACAAATATTCCTGCTCTGCTCGTGATTTGCATTTCGTTCGCTTTGAAACTGTGACGAGTGGAGAACAAAGGTGGAGGATTGTGAAAAAATGCATTAGTAGTGATAGTATATAAATAGTGAGGTAGGAAAATAGTGATGGTGATAGTGGTAATAGTAGAAAAGAGTTATGTTAAGGGTTTGTATATGTAGGTTTGTGTATTTTGCTTTCTCTGGAGTATTCTTCATTGCATTGGGATTCAGATAGTATTTGCTTTATATTTTGTTCATTTTTCTATTCACTCATTCATTTATGCTCGTATTCTTAGTGGGTGGAACTGAATGGGCACGAAGAAGGTAGGAAATGAAGAAAGGAGAAAATGAAAAGAAGAAACGAAGGAATGAAACAAGAAAGAAAAGCACGAAAGATAAAAGAAAGAAAATAAAAAAAAGAGTTTGTATTTATATATCTATGTATTTCTTTCCCTCAGGAGTATTTCTTATTTTATCATGATTTAGTTATTATTCTTTTCCCTATATCTATTCATTTATTTATCTATCTATGGGTGTATTCTTCGTGCATAGAAGAGACTGGATAGGAAGAAGGTAAGAAATGAAGAAAAAAGGAAATAAAAAGAAGAAACAAAGGAATGAAGTCAGAAATAAAAACAGGAAAGATGTAAAACAAGAAAAAGGAAATAAAGGAAAGAACAAAAAAAAAGAATATAAGGAAGAAAAAATCCCGAAAATTGAAAAAACTATAGGCTTGAAACAAAATCAAATACGAAAAGAATAAATAAAACGCTCAGGAAATAAATAAATGAATAAAAAGAACAATTGAAAACGAACGAAAGAAATTAAACGAGAGAGAAAAAACAGATGCAAGAAAGAAAAAGGAAATAAGGGGAAAAAACAAAATAAAAAGAATACACGTAAGAAAAATCCGGAAAAAATAAAGAATAAAAGCTTAAAACAAAATCAAATACGAAAAAATTATAGATAAAACACTAAAAAAAACTAAATTAATAAAAAAAAATTGAAAACGAACGAAAGGATGGAAAAAAGAGAAAAAAAAACAAGCAAGAAATAAAATAAAATAAAGGAAAGAACGAAAAGGAATATTTGAAAGAAAAACTCCGGAAAAAAAAAAAAAAGACAAAATAAAAGCTTAAAACAAAACCAAACACGAAAAAAAATGATAAACAAAACACATGAAAACTCAATTAATAAATAAAACAATTGAAAACTATTTCCTCACCGTTCTTTAGTACTCAGCTTATTTCATTTTCCCTTCTATTTTTCTCTCTTTTATTCTCGTCCTTTTTTTCACCTCGCTGTCCGTCTCTTTTACTTTTATCGGGGCACACAGTGAGCGCAGTTTGTCAATACAGTATTTCAGTGCCTGTCTGAAAAGCCATTGTTTCTTTTTGCTTCGTTCTTTTTTTTCTCCCCCAAATCGTTCCTGGCACCAGAATTAGCCTTCAATCTGTGAAAGGACAATTTATTCCCTTGTTTTCTGTATCAAGTGCTGTTTGATTTCTCTCTCTCTCTCTCTCTCTCTCTCTCTCTCTCTCTCTCTCTCTCTCTCTCTCTCTCTCTCTCTCATCACCTATTTGTAAGCCTTTCTGTCTCTTCCGTTGATCTGTATGTTTTTTTTTCATGTTTTTGCGTCTGTCTGTATGTATGTATATGTATTTGTCTATCTGTCTATGTGTCTGTCTCTCTGTCTATCTATATTTGTGGTTCTTTTGTACGTCTACCTTTCCGTTTATTTATCTTAGAGCCCAGCTGTCTATCTGTCTGTCTGTATGTTTGTCCGTCTATAAGTCTACTTTTTACTATTTTTATGTGCTTCCTGTCTGTTTGGTTTTATTTTCCTGTTGGTTTTGTCTCTGTTTGTCTGTCTGTTTGTCTTTTATACGGGGAATGTCAAGTGTAGATCGAATGGTTTCTTGCTGTTTCCATTATACTCTCTCTCTCTCTCTCTCTCTCTCTCTCTCTCTCTCTCTCTCTGCTAGAGAAATCTGTCCAAAACGTAGCGAAGGGAGACGTGTGACAGTTCCCTCGTGTCCATCTCCTTCTCCCTCTTTTATTATCATATCTTCTCTCTCCTCCTCGCTTCACTCACCACCAGCCCGCGGCATTATCTACCAGGCGTCAATAGATAATGGACGGGCGTCTGTCGCGCACGTGCCAGCTTGGAAAATAGATGGGAATAGACTGGAATAGACAGGAATAGACAGACAGTTAGTAGATACATCGGTAGTGAAAGCGGTGAGGCGGTTGTGCTATCTCTCTCTCTCTCTCTCTCTCTCTCTCTCTCTCTCTCTCTCTCTCTCTCTCTCTCATCGGCTTGCCACTCGACTGTCGATAACTTTCAGAACATAACAAACTTTCACATTTCACTCTCAATCTCGTGATCTGATAACAGCCTCAGGTCTTTTTACTTTTTGGGTTATTTTGTACGTTTCCGAGCTCTCTCTCTCTCTCTCTCTCTCTCTCTCTCTCTCTCTCTCTCTCTCTCTCTCTCTCTCTCTCTCTCTCTCTCTCACTGCGACAATCAATCATATGTGGTCAAACGGAATATAATTTTTGTTCGTCATTTTTTTCTCTTTCTCTCACTGTGACTCAAAAGCGAACTGCGCAAACTGCCTTCCCGGAGAGAGAGAGAGAGAGAGAGAGAGAGAGAGGCAGAAAGAGATAGAGTTCACATTCGCTTAAGCCTTTTCATCCATCTCTCTATTGTAAAAATGTCATATCAGTTCTTTATTCTTCAACATTATCTTCGTCTTATTCA
>NC_059286.1:15602003-15609503 GCF_017591435.1 Portunus trituberculatus
GTCTCTCTATACGTCTATCTATACATCTAACTCTTATCTATCTACATATCTAACTACAGATTCATCTGTCTATCTATATATGTCTATCTTTCTATCGGTCTATCTGTTTATTTATCTATTTATCTATCTATCTACTTATTTATCTATCCATCCATTTAGCTTGCTCCCCTTTATGGTTGTTTGTCACGCCAGCAACAGGAACATTTGAGCGTGATGTGAATACTAAGCATGAAAGAAAGTGTGAATTCAGTATGTAGCATTTGTTCACACCGCCAACAGGAGACTTCACTCGTTACTGGATGACGTACTAATGTGAAGAATGTCTAGCGGTGTTACGTCTTGGATTAATGAAGAGGCGTTAGGAATGTGTTATTTTGGGTTATCAGTGAATCAGCGACTTTACATGACAATCTTCTTAGAGTTTTGGGTTTTGTGACACACTGCTCAGCCCTCAGCTCAACAAGACACGTGATAGGTTCCTTGGTAATGCTCCTCTCTCTAGCACACGTCCATCAGAATGCTCATTAAATTTGTATTAACATATGTATTCTAACTTTATTTTACTCTATCTTTTATCTGTTTTAACTTATGTGATGTAACTTTATTTCAGTATATCTTTGTTTTATCTTCTCTAACCAAATCTAGTCTAACATAGCGTAACCTTACCTAGCTTAACCTATTGTAGCCTTATCAAACCAAACCCAAATCAAGCCAAACTTAATCTGACATAAACAAAACAAACCAAATCAAATCAAACTTATCTTAACATAACATAAACATACCATACCTGACCTAACCTTACCATAGCAAACCAATCTAAACCAAATTTAGTCTAACATAACCAAACCAAATCAAATTAAATCAAACTTAGTCTAACCTAACTTAACCCAACCTAACCTAATTTATCCTTACCAAAGCAAACCAAACCAAACTTAACCTCACCTTACCAAACCAAACTAAAACAAGCCAAACTTAGTCTAACACGGCATAACCTAACTTAACCTAACCTAACCTAACCTTACCAAACCAAACCTTATCAAACCAAACCAAACTTAATCTAACATTGCCAAACCTAACCGAATCAACCAAACTTAGACTAACACAGCATAACCTTACCTAACCTAACCTAACCTGACCTAACCTAACCTCACCAAACCATACCTAAATTATACCTGCCACATGCGCTGCTCGTTAGGACTCGCTTGATACAGGCACTAGCAGCGAATTACTCTCTCTGGAGGTGCTGCTTGCTAATATACTGCAGACGTATACATAACACCAGAATTTGCATCCTCACCACGTGGCCAGGCTGTGCTAGGTGGCGACACTGCAATACATGAAAAATAATGGAAGTTTTATGGGAAGTTTGTTAGACTGAAGAACCGAGACAACTTCATTTGTTTCTACCTATCGTTACTTACCTATGGGTGGAATTTATCAATCTATCTATCTATTTATTTATTTGTTTTATTTATCTTTGTATTTATTTATTTTTGTTTTTTGCTTATCTAGTCGTCCATCCATCTGTCTATATATCTATCTATCTATTTATCTACCTATCTTTCTATCTGTCTCGTTATCAACTCTATTTATTCATCTTTCTATCTATCTATTTATCTATCTTTCTATCTATCTGCCTATCAATGATTCTGTCTACTTATTCATCTATCTATCTATCCATCTATCAACCTATAAATCCATCTATCTATCTACCTACCAATATAATCATCTATCCATTCATCTATCTATCCATCCATTCCTCTATCCATCTTTCCATCTATCTAATTCTCCATCTATCTACCTATCTCTTTATCTATTTCCCTCTGGTGTGTTCCGTATTATGAAACTTCGTACAGGAAGCGACAAGACAGGAGAGATAATTGACAGGGAGAGTGGCATAGAACATGAGCCTCAGGGAAGAACGAGGAGGAGGAGGAGGAGGAGGAGGAGGAGGAGGAGGAGGAGCTTAACAAGGAAAATAGTAATATAATCCATGAGTCCAGAATATATTGTAATCCAAAGGTAATAGAGAAGAGAGAGAGAGAGAGAGAGAGAGAGAGAGAGAGAGAGAGAGAGAGAGACATACAAAAAATAAGAAAAGAGAAAGAAGAAATGAGCAAAATAAGAGAAAGAACTACAGAGAATACCTTCAAAATTAAAACACACAAACACACAAACACACAAACACACACATAACATTCTGAATCCCTCTCTGGAAACAAGTATGTAAAAAAAAATCAATAAAAACAACAATCTAACGTATCTTAAATATCACTGTTAACTCCTTCAGTACTGGGACGTATTTTTACCTTCATTTTTTTGTGTGTAATTAGAGTCTGTGGAGGTCAGAAGTTTAATGGCCAGAGTCTTCGCTATTCCAATCTTCTCACATAAGTTTCTGAAGCTGTAAAAACCACCAAATAGTAACCAGAATGAATATGAAAACGCTTCACGGTACTGAAGGGGTTAAATGTTACTGTTATCGCTTTCAGTACTGGGACGCATTTTTATCATGAGTTCTGAGTATAATTACACGATTTTATTTGCATTAGGAAGGGTCATTGGAGGTCAGAAGTTTAATGGCCAGAGTCTTCACTATTTCAATCCCCACATGAATATGTATAGCAGTATAAAATCATAAAATAGTCAGCAGAATAAAAAAAAAAAAAAAACGTGTCATAGTATTGAAGGAATTAATAATAGACAGGCACCGTTATGTTCTTTTCCTACATGGTACTTCCTTCACCTGTCGGTCTTGCTTTAAGGTGACACTGAGCTAGAATCAACTCTTTCACTGCGACACAAGACAATTAACAGACGAGAAACAAGGTGTGGTCTTTACAAGCACCTATAAGAATGTTAACCACAAAAAGAAAACATTTTGTTATTTCTTCCCAACTTCTATAATCACCAAAAATAAGGAAAATAGACCTACTTTCCTACAATCATCATTTAAGTTTATAAAATGTTCTCTTACTTCGTGTAATGGCCTCAGTGATGTGGCTGCTGAACAAGTAAAGAGTGGTAAATGAAGGTGTCCTAAGTAAGTCAAAATAAATATACTTAGATAAAAAAAAAAAAGATAGTATGGGAAGGCTCTGGTTCTCAAATAGAGTAGTGGAAGAATAGAATAGACTCAGAAATGAAGGTGTTAATCTGGAGGTAATAGGGAGGTTTAAAAGAAGATTAGGTAGATTAATGGATGGGGATAACAGGTGGAAATACGTAGGTAGATTTTATGTAGAGCCTGAGGTAGCTATCCTTATTTTCTTCTGGTTAAATCTCTCGCTATAAAAAACAAAGGGTAATGAACAGCTTCCCTTCCCTCACTGTGTTCTTTGATGAAATTACTGTGAAAAGATAGAACAGAACTCTTATTTTCTGATAGTTTAATCCTTCACTATATGGAATAACTTTTTTTTTGTCATCTCGCTATATGGAAAAGGAATATGCAACGTTTTTTTCCTGATGCATAATATATAGATAAGTAATATGTAAATGTCCTTGCTTTTCTCTTCCTCTTGTTTTAATGTCTCTATACTGAATAAAACAAGAACAATCATTTCCTGCCTGCTTCCTTAACCCTTTCACTACGAACTGATCTTTCCCATTATCATTTACAACTTTTAAAAGACGTGTGTTCTTTTTTTTCTGTACTATGGTCTCTTAAAACTGTAAGCAAAGATTGAAATTAAACATATTCTTTATCTCTCTTTTGACTATCCAATTTACCAAAAGAGTCCAAACGGAATCAAGAAACATTTGAAACACGAAACATTTTACAATCCCATATGTATGTACGTACACCGACCGTGACAAGAAGAAAAGGTTAAAAAATCAAAGTAAATCATGATAAGCAAGAAAAATGTATGTACTTTCCTATAATCATCACTTAAGTTTATCTCATGTCCTCCTAGTTTGTGTATTCGCCTCAATGATCCACGTTCAGAGAGCTTTAAAAAGAAAAAAAAAACAGGTGCAACAGAAAGGGTTATTGCGAGCAAACCTTGACGTCTCCAGGTGAATGCTGACTGCTATGTACCGTCTGTTGCTATGTACCGTCTGCTATGTGTATGTACTGTACCACTACTTTGGCTTACATCCACCATTGTAGGGGTGCTATGTACTCGCAGCCAGAAACGTTGTAACTTTTCCCTCTCATTTCCACTGTGCTTGGCGTGTTCTTTCAATCTAACGTCCTTTTTTTATGTAAGAAGGGAAAGCTGGCTACGGGTAACGAAACTTATTCAACAAAAAAGCGCCACTTTGCTCCCAGTTCCCAAGCATTTCCGAGAGAATGGAATAAGTGTGTTCATCTTCAAATCTTTCAGTTCCCTTAAGGTGGAGACGACACGGTTGAATTAGTGGATGATAATAGGCAGGTAAACAAACTTTTGGCTGTGAGTGTACTTTAACATTCCCAGGTAAACTTTAATCACGAGTTGTGTTACTGAAATGCCTCGTGTTTCGTTTTGATTCAATCTGTGTCTGTCTGTGTCTATCTGTGTCTATCGTTCTCTTTCTCTTTCTCTGTCTCTCTCTGTCTTTGTCTCGCTTTTACTCTCTTATTTTCTTTTATGTAGGAACAGATTACACGTGGACAGAAAAGATCAGTTATCCTTTTCTCTTTTTCTATTTCTCTTTCGTTTTCTGAACACAACTAAAGTGGCTTCCATTAAGAAAACTGTCTTTCTATTTGTCTTTTTTTGTTTTTTTGTTTTTTGTTAGGGACGAAAATGATTTAGTCTTCGTTGTTGCTGTTGTTCCGCTCCTCGTTGTTGTTGTTGTTGTTGTTGTTGTTGTTGTTGTTGTTGTTGTCATTGTTGTTGTTTTTGTTGTTGTTGGTGGTGGTAGTGGTGGTGGTGGTATTGTCGTCATTGCTGTTGTCGTTGTTGTCGTTGTTGTTGTTGTTGTTGTTGTTGTTGTTGTTGTTGTTGTTGTCATTGTTGTAGTTGCTGTTATTGTTGTGTATGATTCTCTTGTTGTTTTTCACCTTTACTTTTCTCTTATCTTTGTTTACTCCTCATTGTTGTTGTTGTTGTTGTTGTTGTTGTTGTTGTTGTTGTTGTTGTTGTTGTTGTTGTTGCTGTTGTTGTAGTTGTTGCTGTTGTTATTCATTACGATTTTACTTTTTATTTTCGTTCACTCCTCCTCCTCCTCCTCCTGCTCCTCCTCCTCCTCCTCCTCCTCCTTGTTGTTGTTATTGTTGATGTTGTTGAGATTGTCTTTGTTGTTTTTGTTCCTGTTGTTATCATTCATTCCAATTTTGTTATCCCTTTCCTTCTTTACTTTTTCTTTCGTTCACTTCTCTTCCTCCGCTTTATCGTTCTTTTCCCTTTCTTTCTTCTTATTCTTATTCTTATTCTCCTCCTCCTCCTCCTCCTCCTCCTCCTCCTCCTCCTCCTCCTCTTCCTCCTCCTCCTCCTTCTCCTCCTCCTCGGTGACAGAAATAATTCAGGTCCCACCCTCGCCACCTTTACAAGACTGTCTTCATCTTTTATATAGTTTAGGCGTCCTGATCGGTAGTGCATATTGAAATTTTGTCTTACAGAGGAAGAGGAGGAAGAGGGGGGGAGGAGAAGGAGGAGAAGGAGGAGGAGGAGGAGGAGGAGGAGGAGGAGGAGGAGGAGGAGGAGGAGGAAAGAGAAGAAAAAAAAGATAGGAACTTGAAGGATAAATGATGATAAAACTATAATGAAGGAGAAAATTTATAGAAGATGAACAGCAGGAAGAAAACAAAGCAAAGATGATAAACGAGATAATGAAGAAAAAAGAACATTGACGATGAGATAAAAATAACGAAAAGAATAGCAGAAAAAGAAGAGGAAAAGAGAATGGAAATGAGTAGATGGGGGAAGAGGAGTAGATCGAAGAAAAAAAAGAGAAAGTGAAAAAAGAAATAGACAAAAGAAAATCCAGGGAATGAGAACAAAATGAAAATAAGAACAAAAGAGAATAAGTGAATAAAAAATGCACTTAAAAATGCCTCTTAATTCGATTCCGATTCCACAAAACGCGTCCTTTAAGGGATTGGATTCCTCTCTTCCTTTTATCCGCCGTGTCCTTTAGCGTTCCTATTTATGTTGATTCAATTGAGACTCCACAAAGAAATTTCTCTAATGCCTCCCTTTTTTTTTTTTTTTTTGTTTCCTTAGTTTGTATCTTTTTTTCTCTTCTTTCTTCCTTTCAGTTTTGTTAATTTACTTTCATCTATTTACGGTTTATATTTTTTTTTTCTCCGTTTTTCCTGTTATTTGATGCATTTTCTCTGTTTTTTACTTTTTTTTTTCTTTTCCTTTCGTTTTATACTGATTTACTTTGTTTATTTATTCTTTATTTTTTCTTCCATTCTCTCATCTTTATTTTGTTTTGTTTCTATCTCCGTTTCCTTTCAAATTTTCTTAGTCTTCATTTTCTTTGTTTTTTTTTTTTTCTTCTTTCTTCTTTTGTGTGGCCTACGTAGTGGATAAGGTGGTGAGCGTGTGATAGGACAGACATCCAAGCGTAGGTTCGAATCACACCACGTACCGCCTTGAAACTATGCCATTTGTCGAGTGGTTTGAAGTTACCTATATGTCACCGAGATAACCATGTTCTAAGTGGTTACACCAAAGATGCGCTTGGGTGGTGATATGGGCCCTAATATGGGTACCACTATAAATAAAATTGCCTGCGCCACTAATGGGTTGAACAGCGCTTCCAGTACATACTCTTCAGGTATATCTACAGGCGCCGTAGCGTAAAGAAAATAAATAAATAAATAAATAATAAATAAATAAATAAATAAAAATCTACTTTTTATTTTTCACAATTTTCTTCATTCTCTACTTTAATTTGTGTTTCTTCTTTGTTATTACTTGTCTTTTCATTTCTTTTTTTTTCTTTTTCTCTTCTTTTTAGTTCGTTTTGTTTTTATTATTTTTTTTCTTTTCTTTATCCTCTTTAATTTCTGTGTTTCTTTAATTCTCTGTTATCATTTCCGTCCTTACGTTTTCTTTTCCATTTTCTCTCAGCACCGAGGAAGGAAAACGCAATTATTGGCTCCTAAAAATAGCACGTTAAGACTTTCAAGGTTGAGAAGACAGGTAGTGACATACTTAAGAAGATGAACACACAAAAATAATAATGAGGAAAATTTAAGTAGCACTATTCTCTCCAATGACGTCAGAAAATAAATTACTTGCTAAGAATATCATACAGGGAGTTTTTTTATTCATCATTACATAAGTAGAATTGTAAAAAGTAATAAGTATAATGAACCACACACCTCGTCTCTTCTGGGAAAAAAAATATGGAGATGAAGAAGAGAACTATAATTAATGTATTTCAATTCACTGGATATGACAAATTACTATGTCTGTAGCTTTCAAATACAAAGTTCTTAGCATCAGTAGCCAGGATAGAGCCAAAAATAATAGGTTAAAACTTGAAAAAATAAGTTTAAGTAAGAGTTGGGAAGGGATTGATTCTGAAATGGAGTGGTTGATGAATGGAACAGAC